>NC_052512.1:23087426-23242426 GCF_014356525.2 Nilaparvata lugens
GTGTGTGTGTGTTGTGTGTGTGTGTGTGTGTATGAGTGTATGTGCGTCTGTGTACACGATATCTCATCTCCCAATTGACGGAACGACTTGAAATTTGGAGCTTAAGTTCCTTCTCCTATAAGGATCCGACACGAACAATTTCGATCAAATGCAATTCAAGATGGCGGCTAAAATGGCGAAAATGTTGTCAAAAACAGGGTTTTTTGCGATTTTCTCGAAAATAGCTCCAACAATTTTGATCAAATTTATACCTGAAATAGTCATTGTTAAGCTTTATCAACTGCCACAAGTCCCATATCTGTAGAAATCTCAGGAGCTCCGCCCCATCTAGGTAAAGTTTGATTTTAGATTTCCAATTATCAGGCTTCATATACAATTTAAACAAAAATTTCGAGTGGAAAAGATCGAGCATGAAAATCTCTGCAATTAATGTCCAGTAACATTTCCACCTAGAATTGAATATAAGCTTGAAATCCGAGAAAATGTTATTATTAAATTGCAAACTGTTGGCAACTGTTGGTTCTATTAAATCATTCACTACGAAGAGATAGCAGAACTCGTGTGTTTCCAGCGTTATTGACCTATCACCAGCTGTCTCATATCTTTGAATAGTAGACTTGAGATGCGCGAGTACACTAGCGTCAGGTGATCAATTTTCATAACGGCAAGGAAAGTTGTGTGAGTGCGCCACACCAGATTTTTGAACAAGCGCTAGCGAGCTCTTACTCTTGACTGACTAGAGACCAAAGTCGTTGTCCGTCTCTTTGTATGTTCTACAATGACTTCAGAAAAAAATTATCAATCAGCTTCAAATTTTGAACACGTATTCGAACCTTCGTTGGACAAGAAAATTGACTCACTCCCTCGTCCTTCTCCAGGATATAACAGATAACATTAATAGTGCATAAGAAGAAAAAATTGTTTTTAATTATAATTTAGTCAGCTGAAAAATTCATTGCACGCAATTGCAACAGTTTTTCCATTCATTCATTCATAGCATCAGCTAAGGCTGATGGGAGTTATCATACAAACAGACCTTCATGCGCTGACACATGATTTCAGCTGGTTAACGTAAATTTACAACTTCCACATCAACAAACTGATACGTGTTGAGATACGCAAATCATTGTATCAATGTGCGATTTTCACCACATGCTTCGTGTATCCTTCTCATTTGAAGAAATGAATTTGGATTCATATGGGGGACAAAAATTTTGAAGCAGCAGAGAAATTTTTGGGAAGTAATTTTTCATTTCAAATAGGATCCCCAATGAAACCTCCTGTCAAATCATACGTGTGGAAGAAATATTCAGCTGTTTTCATAATTTTCACCACATCTGTGAAATTATAAGTTGCGGGTTACAAATATTACAATACAACAGTAAGTTCTTGAGCGAGTTCTATAACCCAGGGAGTCACTAGTATTCAAAGATTTCACCATTTGAGTTTGAATTTGCTACTCATGAATAATCTAAATGCGATAAAGATGAGAATCTAGAGTTTCTATTGAAGGTGCTATCAATGTATAAATTGAGCAATTTGAAGAATTATTATAGTAGTTTGAAAACGCAGTTTCCAAAAACTCGATGCAAAATTTTGAAGATTAAAGTATGAAGTATAGAATATTATTGAAATAGTAATGGAAGTTCAAATACTCTATTAATATTCAATAGAACAACTCGAAATTCTCACAACAACTCATTTACTGGAAAATCAGTTATTTATATTCATTTATTTATTCCAATGATAATAAAAATTATTATTACAATATAATATAATTGGGAGGAGACAACAGGCATAGCCCAAAACTATCTCTCTCTCAAATTTTGATGAATAGAAGTTTCGAAAAATAATGAGGTTATGACTTCCTCAAAGAGAAACTTTGAGAGACTAGTTTCGGTTGTTACTCCAATTCCTCTGTTACTAATCTCTGTAGAGCTGGTGAAAGAAAACTGGATTTTCTATAGTTGACTCGTTTCATAATCAACTGACGGATAAAGTAGAAAAAAATCAATTGGAGGTCAAGTCGAATGAAATTATAGAACGGCATAGATGTAATGTTTTTGCATGTCAACTAAAATACAATAAATGAGTGACCAACCTTCCGTCTTCTAACTTTGAAATTCATGAGAGATGCAGAAAGTTAAGGTCAATCTCAATAAATCAATCAATCTCAAAAACAGAAGGATATTATTTTATTTGAGTTCCTCAATTCATTCATGACTCGACTACTAAAAATTGTAACATCTCCTTCATTCACTTTTTGTGTAGTTGAGTCCTTCATTCAATGGCTTCATGGGAGAACAAAAATATCCCGATCATTTATAATTTGTAACAACACCAGAATATCGAGCTGTTAGTCAATGGTCAGAAAATAAATCTATTTTTAAGCGGAGTAAAAGTGACTGCAATTACTGTACTGATTGGTGATTATTTCTATTGCCAGATTTATTCATACCGTGTCAGTTTTGACTGAATGGTGAGCATCTAGGCGATTTGTGAGAAATACTGACCGGTGAAAGTGAATCTGTCTGTGGTGCTAACTACTTTTTTGAAGTCTTGCCAAACTCAAGAATAGCTCGATGGTAAACTTTGTTCAAGTTTTCAATACTAGCCTTTAGTGAGATTAACTATACACTGACAGCAAGTATAAAGACTGTCTATTAGGGATGGGTATCGAAAGACAAAACATCGATGTTTTGAACATCGATGTTTATTTCTCCTGAACATCGATAAGTGAAAAACATCGAACAGTAAACATCGACGTGTTGCCGTACATTTTACGGAAGACTATTATATCCTTAGAGTAACTCAGATAGTGAAATCAATTTCCTATTTTATGTACATCTAAAAGAAAGGGACAGAACTTTTAAAAAGTAGTTAACAATAAAGGAATATTCTTGATTGGCAGCAACGAAACTGTAAGTTAATAAATTGTTTGTAGTTGTAGGTAATCAGACTCTACGTTATCAACGGAGATTGATATTTAATTGAATATAAGAAAGAAAATCCAATAATAGTTGAGTCAGAAACTTTTCAGTTTATCCTCGAAGATTTGTCTTGGGATTTCATCCTAAGCTAATTTTAGCAATCATTGTTACTCATAGTAGTATTCATTCAATACCTGATAGTTTTATTTAGGAAATGAGAATGAATAGAGGTGTTTTTTATGGCTATCTACACTCCATACAATACGAGGACCTCTATTCCAGAGCTAGATTAATAATTGGTATTAAACGTATAAATAAATAAATAAATAAATATAATTTTATTGCCGTATGTTGAGGAAAGCACTTGTAATAAGAAAAACTCTTTCTTCCTAAGAAACGAAAAATCTGACCTCTTATTCAATTATAAATAGGTATCTAACCTTGACAAGGGCCACAGTTATGTAAATCTTTAAGAGTATCAAACAGTCTCACATAAAAATACAGAGAGCCTGATTGAAAAATTCCTTTTTGTTGGGAAAAACATCGAATGACCGATTTCTAGGTAAAACCATCGATAAGTGAAAAACATCGAACAGTAAACATCGATGTTAAAAACATCGATGTTTGATCTTGAAACATCGATGTATCGATACCCATCCCTACTGTCTATCTATAACTATCTAACTATAGACTGAGATTAACTATAGACAGCAATAAAAAACATCAATTATTATTGCAATTCACTCACCAATGCTGACGTTATAAAGTGAATCTATATAGTAAAACGTGTGTAACACTGTTTAAATTGACTATAGTGCAGTACACGTTTTAATGACAGTGGATGACGATGGGAGAACGGCTTTTCCGATTCTCTGCCTTGCCACTGCCCTCTATGGAGAATGATGGCTGATACCGGTATATCTGATGTGATATCAACTGTTTATCCTTGTTCAAATGATTATTTATTCATTATTCATTCATTTAGAAATAAGGAACAAATAATAATTTAAATCATCAATTATAATTAAATTATATTCGTCAAGAATAGTAGTTTATACAACAGTTTTATAATGAGGGTCTTTAACGCACGAGTTATATGTAGATATTTTCCATTGATCTCTGTGTTAGCATAAAAAATTATCAAAATTGATAATTTATTAATCAATTATCAAAATTGAATAATATAACATTATTTATCAGCTGTGCTAATAGTGAAGTTGTGTTTCTTTTCTGGCTCAAAATTTTGCAAAATTACTCAAAAAATTCCAATTTGTAGAGATTGAGTGAAATATTTTTGTTTTTAATCAGTTTTTGAATATCAAAATTCAAAATTTTTAGTTTAGTCATTAGTTTTGAAGTGGAAATTGGAATTTTCGAAGTGAAAGTGAAATCTTCACCTTATTATTTTTTGAAACTTTTATTTGTAAAAATTTGGGAGAAGACAGTTTTGGGCTATGCCTGTTGTCTTCTCCCAATCATATTATATTTATTATAATTATGATTTGTAATTGTCAATGGAATTATAAAAAAAAATTGATAATAGATACCAGCATATTAGAATTCAGAAGAAAGAAGACGAACTCCCAACCAAGCCTTTCACCTTTCAAAACATTGACAGACATAACCTTTCTTTGTAATAAAACATCAACATGAAAGAAATAAGCATAATATTTATTTCCAATTAATTATAGAAACATAATTTTTATTAGGTTACCCAACAATCCTAGTCAGAATATTTTATTGGCCGAGCGAAGTGAGGTCTAAGATTCAACTCGACGGTTTTGCATTTCATGTTTATATGTTTATATTTATGTTTTTATGTTCCGCATTTACAGCGGAACGCAGCAATAGATTTTCATGAAATTTGACAGGTATGTTCCTTTCTGAATTCCGCGTCGACGTATACAAACGGTTTTTTTTTGAATTTTGCATTTTAAGGATAATACAAAAGGAAAAGAAGTCTCCTCTAAAAGCCAATATTACCGTAATAATCAGACTTTAGAATTATTCATCATGAATCAGCTGTCTGGTGGACTATAATACTACCCATTCAAAAACATCGAACATCTTGAAAATGTATCTTTCCATCAACGTTAGTAGACAGTTGACTATAATAATACCACCCGTTCAAGAACATTGAACATCTTGAAAATGTATCTTTCCATCAACGTTGTTGCACCCAGACCTGATAACAGCACTCACACTCACATTCCAGGACGACACGTCACGGTACGATAGAACAGAAAGCTCTATGTTTATTTTGGATTTTCTCTAGACATTTTAAATTGATAAATTATTTATTAATTTTTGAGAAAACATAACAACAGGTCAATGTAACTTACTGAGCGCGAGGTCTACTGTTTACAGAACTACTAGTTCAGTTTTGTCACCCGAACAGCTGGGTTGAACATTATTTTCACATTAATTATTGTGAGGTTAGTTTAGTGTTGTAGCATATTGAAGTCAACAATAAGACAAGTGCGTGATCATTTTCTGAACTTATCGCGAACCTCTTGCGAACCTCTCGCATAACATTCATTGTAAAGGTGCGTACAGACTTTCGCTCTGCTCCGCAACCGAACGTCACTCCAGCAGAGCGATTGATGATCGACTGGGGAGCAACAGTGGTTCGACCGGGGAACGCGAGAAGATCTAACATCTTCAGTAACGTTCATGATGGGTGCGACTGCAGAGCGGGGTCGGGGCGAATGCGGTACGATGGAGGAACGAGGGCGGAGCGTGCTCGGTGCGGGTTGGAAGGGCGTATATGTGTACGCAGCTTAACGTTCATGATCGGAGGCTGTTCATAGCGCGTATATCTGTACGCATCTTTACAATAATATCTTCTTCCAAGATAAAAAATATTAATTCATAGTAGCTCTCACAAGAAAAATGAATTATCTGATTCCTCAATCTGATAATAAGCCAATTTTTGGCTTTCTCCTGAGGGTATATTATATACTTCGGGGATAATGACAGACTTATCCGATTATCCTAATCGTAACTTTTATTTTCAATATCCCAGCTGCAGATATGACTCCAATTGAGGCAGGATAAGGCGTTTTTTCGCCTACCGAAATCGCATCGTTAATTTTGCCATCGGCCATTTAACCTTTCTTTCTTATCAATATCCAATCTCTCTCATTCCATCTTTATCACACTGGTATTTTTTCTCATCTCTCGAAGCATTATTCTTCACTCATTTCTCTCAACATTCTCTTAGTATATCTCTCTCTCTTTCCCCCGCATGACGCATATTCTTCTTCTTCTTCTTCTTCTTCTTCTTTTTCTTCTTCTTCTTCTTCTTCTTCTTCTTCTCCTTCTTATTCTTCTTCTTCTTCTAATTCTTCTTCTTCTTCTTCTTCTTCTTCTTCTTCTTCCTCTTCTTCTTGTTTTTCTTCTTCTTCTTCTTCTTCTTCTTCTTCTTCTTCTTCTTCTTCTTCTTCTCCGGCTGCTTCCCTATTTACTTTATTCTCTCATTTCCACTTTCTATTTCGACTCATAACTCCTCCTCCTCCTCAAACACCTTTTGCAAGATTAATGACTCCAAAATGGGATTCAGTTCTATGTGCCAGCATTCTCCAAGGACAGCATCTATGCTTCTCACTCATCGAATGCTGACAGTTGAATATGGATTCAGCTGTAGTGCTGGAAACATTATTGAAAGAAAGGTGAACCACCTTGAACCTTTCCGTCCGAGTGACGACACTCAATCATTCATTCCCATTATTAATCTCCCCTCCAATCTCACAATCATACTCCCTCATTTACTCTCACTCTATCACTCTCTCACTCTCTCTCTCTCTCTCTCACACTGTCTCTCTCTCAGACTCTCTGAAAAGGATAATATGAGATAATATCTTTCTCATCAACACACGACTTCAGATTGATTGATTTAGTAGGCTACTTTATTTATGTAGATAACAAAAATACCTGCTTATACACCCATACAATTGTTTACAATACAGAAAACTTTTAGATTAATTTACATAATATAGACTCAGAAAATAATATCATTGGGCAGTATATTATATGAGAAGAAGAAGCAAGTTTTTTCAAATTGTTTCTTTTTTACTTTCCTTGCCCTATTACCATTACCATAGGTAAGGAAAGTATTGCTTTCCAAAAAAAATTAAGGTACCCAAATTTTTAAATTTCTATAAATGTTTCAAAGTCCCCTGAGTCCAAAAAAAATGGTGGTGTGTGTGTGGTGTGTGTGTGTGTGTGTGTGTGTGTGTGTGTGTGTGTGTTGTGTGTGTGTGTGTGTGTGTGTGTGTGTGTGTGTGGTGTGTGTGTGTGGTGTGTGTGGTGTGTGTGTGTGTGTGTGTGTGTGGTGTGTGTGTGTGTGTGTGTGTGTGAAATCATAATCAAACAATTTCGATTAAATGCAATCCAAGATGGCGGCTAAAATGGCGAAAATGTTGTCAAAAACAGGGTTTTTCGCGATTTTCTCGAAAACGGCACCAACGATTTTGTTCAAATTTATACCTGGAATAGTCATTGATAAGCTCTATCAAATGCAACAAGTCCTATATCTGTAAAAATTTCAGGAGCTATGTCCCATCATATACAGTCATCATTACATCATGTCATATACAGTTCACTAATTATTTTTCCAATTTATATTATGTAAATTCATCTAAAACTTAGCTGTATTGTGAACATTTGTATATATGAGTGTAAAAGCCAGTATATATTGTTGTAATCTACCCAAATAAAGTACTCAATCACTCTGAAGTCATGTGTTGATAAGGAAGATATTGGGCCATATGAATAAAGTTGAGCATTTGCTTATACTTCTAAAATATGGGGCATTTGCTTCATTATCTATGAATAAACGTGAGCAAAACCTTTTGCTCATGCTCATCAAAAAAATAGTTTGAGCATTTGCCTAAAAGTAAAAGCTTTTGCTCAAAATTGTATGAATAAACTAGAGCATTTGCTCAACTTTTGAAGCAAATGCTTCATAAAAGGTGAGTCTAGTCTAGAGCAGCTTATCACCTTTTGCTCATAGTAAAATGGCTCAACTAATCCGTATGACGAAGAGGAAACTATACCAGATACGATCACAACCAATAGTTGAGAACTATAAAACTCTTATTAGATTCAACCATGATACATATCACCATTATCCCTACAAAAGAATAAATACAAAAGATAGTCATCACAAAATAGGAGATAGGCATTTAAGAAGATGAGAGTGTGGACGATTATAAGAAGGCTATTGATATTATAAGAATATGCTGAAGATTATTATAGAGATGACATTTTTTCACGCTATTATTTCAAAATTCTAAACTCAACTAACCTAAAACTCTATTCATAAATAGAAAACAGAGCAGACGACGCAAACACAAGCGGTGCACCCTATTTGCATATTTAGCGTTTCCGTGAGCTATAAAAACAAACTAAGGCTACAAAAGCGAATCAGCTGATGAAAAATCTCTAAAATACGTGAGCATTTGCTCCAAAGTTCAGGAGCATAAGGTAAGAGTATAAGGTAAAGTTTATTCATATAAAAATGAGCAAATGCTTTTGCTTCTACCTTTTGCTCATGAGCAAAACCTTATGCTCCATGCTCTTGCTCATGAGCATTTACTCTGGTTTTATTCATATGGGCCATTATCTCATATCCTTTTCAGAGTGTCGATAATATTAATTCTTGAAACACCGTCATCTTATGAAGTAAAATAATAATAATAACTATTATGATTAGCCTATCTTATGAAGTTACATTACCGTACTATATCCAGTGAGTATAGAATGTAATAGAGCTGCCTTGCTCATAGCTGAATGCAGAGCAGAGCGTGCCTGACCCCCAACTCGCTGGTTACCTCGCCATCGCCGTCTCAAGGCTTTATATTGCAAGCGTTACTTGAATTGTCCATATCTCCAGTTCTAATGGTAATATTGAAACGTAATTGATGTTGATGGCTTTCTCATATTATTATCTACAATTAAAGTCATAACCTAACATCGTAGCTGCCACTGTTTGCAAGTTATCCATGTACAAATTGAAATAGTAGCCTAATATTAATTTGACGATTGCATATACTTCCATTTTATTCTATGAACAATTGGGCCCTATGTAAGCGTTCAACGAAAAAATGTTACTAATCGATTTTGTAGTGCATGAAAAGACCTTCCCATTGATATATAATAATACATACTAAGTGGTCACACAACAAAACACCAATGCATTGAAGAGCCGAAATAATAAAATCATCATTATTTGAGCATTGTACTACTGGAGTGAAGAGATAATATAGAATAATTACATACTATACCATCAATAGTACAATGGATTTTATGAGTTGACATATTCATTTACAGACACTTTTTTCTATTGTTCATGACTTATATAAAAATGTACTGCATATATATGCTTTTTTACTACACTTTTCAACACCAGCTTGATTCTGAATTTGTTTTATTCCAGTGACTCATTTCATAGGGAAAAAGTAATTAATAGAAGTGCCTTTTTCAAAGAATAGATTTTTCAATTCCTAGAAAGTCGAAACAGGAATAATATTATTTTATTTTGAAATTCATTTATATTCAGCCGAGTATAATCATAAAAATTGGCCTATTGAGTCCATAGGTAAAAAATATTTCTCAATAACGATTAAAACATAATATATATACAGTATATGATATATAGCTATAGAGCTATATTGTGTGTATTGTTAAGTGTAAATTATGAGTTCAGTTTAATAATTTATATGTGTAATAAAGTCAGACCAATCATCAAATTAATGAGTGTGACCCTGGTCAGAATACATCATATTTCTGGAACTAAATATATTCATTCAATATATTCATTTATTGTATAAAATACTGTAATCATAATACAATTATGACATTGGAGGAAAAACTAGGCTGAGCCTGTACTAATCTCTCCAAAAATTTTGATAAAATGTTAATGTTGTCCAAAAGTTAAGGTTATGTAATCACACTTCGTTACTTGATTTTCGGTGCAGGAATGATGATTTAAAATTTTGAATTTTGAAGGTTGATTTTATACTCACAGAATGTACCACAATAAATTAAAAACTTTAGAAATATTGCACTTATTTAAAAAATTTTAATACAAAATCAAAAACCTGGAATACAACTTGAATATCAAAGGTAACTTCTAGCTTACATGATATTTTTACAGTTCTATAATGAATCACAATATTAGTGAAGTGTAGTTCTAGAGCAGAGTCCCAGTGATCCATCACTGGCTTTGTTTGCTTGAACGCATCGTCTGTTGTTCTGTGATCATCATGTATGTATGATTTTATATAAATTTGAAGCTCTTTCTGTTTACTGGAAGTCCTATTGGTAGCATTTTTCTGTTTAAAGCTTGCATAATAGCAAGCTTGAGTTACAACCCGTAAGTCACCCCCTTATGAGGGGTTGAAATTCAGTTGGTCGTCAAAAGGTAGTGTATTTGACTAATAACTTATCCTGGAAGTTTTAGTATCAAATCTACAACAATGTCCAATTTATTGAAGGGTTCCCATACAGAATGACCCACTCTGTATAAATATAGCGTATGGCATTTTCTTTTTTGTAAGTCCTTGTAATTTCGCACTTTTTATAAGTGTACGTCCAAATTTAAAATATACTGGATCGCCTGAGGGTGAAAATCAGTAGAATCATTACTATCACCCAGGTGGCACGTCTGTCACATTCATAGACAATGTGTTCCATTGACTGCAATTGAGCTCCACAATCGCATCCAGAGAATCTACCGTGCAATGTTCGGATTCGGTTTGATGGGAACCATGCGTGTCGAGGAAGGTCAATTCCTGGTGGTCTAGTACACAGTTTGAGAGCATCAGGAATTATAGGGGGTGCCTCCTCACTCCATCTCAATTAGACAATAATCCTCACTCTTGAGGCGCTCTGCCAGCTTTATTGTTGGCTTTCTGAACTTGGGAATCCTCATGTTCAGGTCCGTGATATCATGGACAATTCGAAAATTTATTGTTATCTGCATGAATAGAGCATTCAATCAATCAATCTCTTTCTCTAAGCAATGGACGTAGAATTGAGTATCCACCTCTTCACAAAACCTCGACATTCAAACATTTATCTGAAAGGTCGTCAGAACCAAATTCAATCTGCAATCGACTGGAGCGATAGAACTAAAAAGCTATTAGAATCTATAGAGCTAGAGAGATACAAAGCTATAAAGCGATAGTGCTAATAGAGCGATTAAACGTTTTCGGATAGCAAACGGGGCAATCGATGTTTGGTGGGGGTCATGAGTCGGCTGTTGTCGGAAGGGGAGGGGTAAAGAATGTTCAGTTCAGGGTGATTTGGGGGCAGAAAAAGAGGTCAAAGGGATAAGCTGTGATCAAAATCAGTACACAGTGCTTTGCAGAGGAGAGCGACCAAAATGTCGAAAACTGTACTCTAAATGAGCTCTACCTCAGATTATTTTTTACTATAATAAAGCCTGGTTTTCATTAGTAGAGTTGGTGGTAGAGTTCCCTGGGCAAGTACTATCTTGTGAACAATATTTTGATAGAGTACTAGTTTTTTATAGAGTAGAATGGGATAGCACCGTGGGATAGTACTCTACCACTTGCCTTCCCACACCACCGCTTCACAATCTACTCTACCACTACTATGCTAATGAATACAGTCTCTAGTTAGTAGAGTAAAGACGTGGAGTAGAGTACAGTCGACATTTGAAGGTTAATTCTGTTCACTAGACAGCACACTTTACTTACTATTCTCAATTGTACTGAGAACAATTATTCGACCAGGTAAGTAGAGTAGAGTTAGCTCGGTAGAGTTAGTATGCCAGTTACTCGCAAACCTCCCCTCGCCACCACGACTTACTCTACTCTACCACTACTATGCTAATGAAAACATTCTCGAGCTAGTAGATTAGAATCGTGGAGTTGAGTAAAGTCGACATTTTAAGGTTAGTTCTGTTCACTAGACTACACACTTTACCTAATATTCTCAATTTTAGTGGAAACAGCTACTCTACCATGTAAGTAGAGTGGAGTTAGCTCGGTAGAGCTAGTATGTCAGTTACTCGACTAGTGAAAACCAGGCTCCAAAGAAAGAACTAGCTTATATACGTACGGGATAGGAACATTACGTGTATGCTATAGCCTAATGTCTAATTTGCATTAGGCCCACGTCTCTCATCAAAGTTTAGCCATTTTTCTTCTCTTGACATTATTGTTCCTTACCTAATTCTCTAGTATGCTGATAATGCTGAGAGATACAACAGGGTTCTCCCAAATCTGATTCTTCGAAATAAGAAAAGGAGAAAAAGGCTTAAGAAGAAGATAGAGAATAAAACAGGAGAAGTAATCATAAATGAGACACGGTGCACATAAAAAAACGTTAATTGTGGAGTGGTCTAAGAGGAAGAAAAAAGAAAACGGGAAGGGAAAGCTGGGTAATTGTGGAGTGGGAGAAAGAAAAGGAAAGGAAAAGCTATTGCAAACTGTTGAGAATGGGATTTATTGTCTGCTCTTGTGAAAATTCAGAGAATGAAAGACAATCTTCCACCCTACTTCCCCCTCCCACATTAACCCTTCTTTCTCACTGATGTCACTCACTCTATCTCTATCTTTGTCTCTCGCTTTGTGAGACCTCTTACAACCGCATTACACTCTTGTAAGCGGGTTACAAGAAAAGTCAAGGAAGACATTATTCAGTGTCACCAAAAAGAGATACACTTCAATCTGTCAGCATAGGTCGAATGGTGAGCATTGATATGGAATGCTGACAGATTTTAGAGTATCCCACTGTGGCTCAACATCCTGATTTTTCATCACAGAAAACTGACATCACATTCTCTACCATGCTCACTCACTCTCTCTCTCTCTCTCTCTTCCAATATCTTTCTCACTCCCTCTTCCATTCTTTCTATTCCACAGCATCCGTCTTTTTCAATTTGATCCTTCACTCGTTCAAGCTCTTCTTCTTCCTTGTCTATGAAGGTTATAATATAAATGTATATTGTACATTGCCGACTGAAATGCGTCTTAGTGGGGTTCTCTCTTGTGATAATAATATTGTTACAAGCTTTGCCCATTATTTTGCTTTCCCATCTGTGCTTCTGATGCTCGCTCCCAGACGTTTTTTACTTTTCTTTACTTGTTTGTTATTCCAAAGTACGAATAATAGCTTAATCCAGTGATTACTAGAGCAATGAAAGACAAAATATCACATGCCATGCGTAATATAAAAACCATTCTATATCCATTTTCAAATTGAATTATCCTAATGACTGTTCCTCTATGTTTCTATCAGTCATCCAAGATCTACAACTATTGAGCTCAACTCGTATTCGAACTTCATCGACATTTTCTTCAATCAGACCTTAAAGAATTCCTGTGGAATAGTTCATTTTTACTAGAATTCTAGAATCACAAAATAAAATTAATGGCGAAACCCGCACATTCGATGTGGGAAAATTCAATGGAAGCAATTCGGGCTGTTTTTCGTGGTCGCATCATTTCTCGGTTTGGTGACATTGATTGGCCTCCTCGTTCTCCAGACAGACCTGTCCATGTGCGACTACTTCTTGTGGGGTTTCCTGAAGTCACGTGTTTACCAGCATAAACCACGTACACTTCAAGAACTAAAGGGAGCAATTCGTGAGGAAGTCGAACAAATTGGCAGGGAAATGTTAGAAAGAGTACAATCCAACTTCCGACATGTAAAGTGCATTGCTGAAAACGGCCGTCACCTGTCAGATATTGTTTTCAAACATTAATTTTCTAAAATTTTAAAATAATGTGAATATTGTTCTGTAAATAAATGTTTTTTATGCATAGGTAACGACATATTACTTTTTTGAGAACCGTTCATCCTTTCTGCCGCACCTTGTACAATACAATAGAGGGTAGATGGAATAGGTAAGGAATAAACTAAAAAGGTGATCCTATTACAAAACATTGTGATCAGACTTTTAATAAAAAAGAAGAGAAGTTATTATGGAACTGTACATGAGATAGGAGCAATGAAATGAGAGCATGAATGCACCAAACCCTGCCAATCATAATGAACTTATGCTAAGGTATCATTTATTAATGATGACAGAAGCCTCGATTTAAACAAATAGAAAAAGAGATAGATATATTGAGAGAACGTTGAGATAGATAAGTGGAGGATAATTTTTCCAGAGATGAGTGAAATACTATTGCGATAACGATGGAAGAAGAAGGAGAAGAGGAGCGAGAAGAAGGAGGAGAAGATCAGGAACCATCGAAATTGGGCATACAATTCAGTCCTGACTCTAGAGTTGTTTTGAGTGATAGGCCTACTGATGTAGATAGGAAAGTTTTTGCCAGAACAGTATAGCACTCAGAGGACAAGAGTCTAGTGCAGCAGTTTGCTGGCTCAGCCCCGTTGGGAAATTGACGAAAAACATTCGACATGTATCCATCTGGTCACGTGACCAAGTAAGGAAGGCTCTTGGGTCGCATTTCGTGACCTTTGCCAGTCATTCGTGACTGTGTGACCCACACATATGGGCCACAACTAGTGAATTCGAATCCCCCATGCTACCAAATACGAGTATTACAAACCACCATCAACGCAAAGAACATGTTGTATTATCACTTCTCCCTTCTTCCCAGTCGCCTCCTCATCCTCCTCCTCACCACATTCTCCAAATTCTTCTACTCCTCCTTTTCATCCTACTCATCCTCCTCCCTCTCCACCTCATCTCCTTCATAACTCATCATTCTTCTCCTTCTTTTCTCCCCTCTCATTATCCTTCTCATCCTTGTTCTTCTCCATCTCCTCATCCTTCTTCTCTTTCACTATCTTCTCTTCTTCGTAACTGTCCTTATTTTAGTTCTTGTCCTCATTTCTCTCCTTCTAAACCCAGTCTTTGGAGAGGATATTTTTAATATTCTTTCCGAAGAATGGACATTGATATGTCCAAAGCTCCGCCAATTTATGTAGATGCATAACAATATAATTATTATCTATAGCTATTAAATTACAAATTGCTTTTTCATATCATATACAGTTCAATGATTATTTTCTTAGTCTATATTATGTAATTTCATCTATAATTTTACTGTATTGTAAGCTATTGTATATAAGTGTATAGGCCAGTATATATTGTAATCTACATAAATAAAGTACTCAATCAATCAATCAATCAATCGATCTTTTTTCTCACACGACACCCGGTCGTGTGTTGATGGGAAGGATATTATTTTTTATCATTTCTTTCCACAGTGAATCGATAATATTATTTGTTGAAACACCGCCTATTCATGAAGCTACATCACACTATTATGTTATCGTTATTCTAATTGCATTCAAACTTTATTCTCATTGATTAATTTTCTGTTGACCTACTTTGTAAAACTCTTCGAATAACTAGCAATACCGTCATTTAATGTAGATTAAGGCAGTAATAGTATCTTACGTCACATGGTCGGGAAGTGCCTTTCACAGGCGAGAATGATGTTTCATTCGAGCACTGCAGAAGACATCCACGTCCAAGTAGCAAACACTATTTTTGTAATAATAATCTAAAGAAAAATAATTGAGAAATAGAAAACATTACCTGCTTGTGCTGAAGCTTCTACACGCATTCTATGAACATAACCTAGTTTACAAATTCCGAATCAGGAATTTTGTGGAAGTTGACAAATCTTCCACATGTAGCGCTGAAGGTGGTTTTTTTGTAGCAGTTTTGCTGTTCCTATTTCGGAACTAGGGAACATACTTGACTGTAAAGAAGACATATGGTTTCATTATAGTAGAGTAGGCTGTAATGAGAATCATATGTTTATTTTGTTCTGCAAACAGCTGTTTACCGGCTTGATTTCATGCATGGGAAACAGCTGAGATTGAATGACTATGACAAAAATATTTCAACATACATGGATGAAGAACTCTAATATAATCTAATCTAACTCATTCCTGACACAAAGGCCGGTTGCACTAAAGCCGATTGAATTTTAATCGTGATTAATTCCAGGAGAACCAATCGGAGAAGGCTTTTTCTGAAAATATAGCTTCTCTGATATGTTCTCGTGGAATTGATGGAGATTAAAATTTAACCAGATTCTGTGCAACCGGCACTAATTGAAAAAACAGAAAGTAGAAGAAAAAGATGCAATAGTATTGCACAACCTTCCCAATCATCAAAGCAAGCTAAACTGTTTTGACCTGTCCGTGTAGTCATTAAAAATTATGCCGACTTTGTAATTCTCAAACAACATGCGATCTTCTCGGCACGCTAATACGCTTTTCTTTCACTTTCCCGGCTGCCTTTTTATGTTTTTCTACCGGGAAACACGCATCACGTGACAATGGCGTATCCGGGAAATCGAAGGCACGCCCCCAACATCAAAGTCTGCCTAGCCTATAGTGAGGTGCACGTTATAATGACAGTGTACGATTGACAATAGTGTTGCTATCCTTGTCTACCATGCAAAAAGCAGATAGCGCTATCTCTCTCTAGCTCTGCAATGTTGTCAGTTGGTCAGAAATATTTTATTTTCACTTTCGACAGTGACTGTGAAGAAGTAAACAAACAATCCTCAGCCGCCAAGTTTTCTTAATTTGACATGAAATTGATTATTTTATCAAGAAAATTAAAACTAATATCAGAACAAATTTTATCGGATGGATTGAGTAGCAGCTGTCTACATTCAGTGGAGGCAGAATGGAGCAAATTTGACAACGTTGAATTTGTTTCTTCACTGTCATCATGTTACCTCACTATAAATAGCCTTGGATCTTAGTTGCTCAACATTGTGCTATAAGATCCACGTCAGCAAATAGGTGCGTACAGACTTAAGCTCTACTCCGCAATCGAACGTCACTCAAGCAGATCGATAGATGATCGCAGGTCGAGCAAGAGCGGAACGCGAACAGAATGGGTAACAGAGCTCGAGCTCGGCGAGCTCGAGCGCGGTCAACGTTTTTGTTGGATCAGTTACGATCTCTGTGTTAGCATATAAAATTATCAAAATGAATGATTAATTATAAAAATCTTCAAAATTAAATAATGTGAAATTATAAAAACATTTTTAATAATAGGTACAAGCATATTGGAATCTAGAAGAAAGAAGCCAAACTCCAAACTTCGCCTTTCACCTTTCAGAATATTGACAAATATAACCTTTTTTGTGATAAAACATCAACATAAATGCAAGAAGCATAATTATTATCATCAATTTATTATATAAACATAATTAATATCGGCAGAGAGCAATTCCAAAAAAGAGATCACGAGTAGAATTGAACAGGCCAGGCAGGCAACAGAAACATAAAATTCCATTCTTTGGTCCAAAAATATTACAAACCCTACAAAAATTAGAATTGTACAGAGTATATTGCTCTATGGCTCTGAAACTTAGGAATTAACAAAGCGAGACACTCAAAGAATAAATGCTGGGGAAATGGATTTCTTGCGCATAAGTTGTTCTGTTTCAAGGATGGATCGAATGAGGAATACGGAGGTAAGGAGCAGAATAGGAAAGCTGGACACAACATTAGAACAGATTGAAAAGAAGCGCCTTGTGTGGTTAGGACATACACAGAGGATGAGAGATGAGAGGTGGCCAAAAAGGATACTGAATTGGGATCCACCTGGACAAAGAAGGAGAGATAGACCGCCCAAACTTTTGAACAAACAGGTATACTAGTATGATCACTAGAAATCTGGTCCAGGAAGACTGGAACAATCGCAATAGATGGCAGATGGGATGCGAGAAACGGCTGGAGCTGTAAATAAACTCGCTTATTTTAAATTATTAATAAAGTTTTATTATTAGGCTACCCAACAATCCCCTGGTCAGAATATTACTTTATTTAGTTTTGTCACTGGATCAGCTGGATTGAACGTTTCACATTTGTGAGGTTAGGTTGTAGCGAAGTCAACAATTCAACAAGCGCGCGATCATCCTACGAGCATAGTTCGAACCTCTAGCGAACCCTTGCGTAACATCTCGGAAAACGTTCATGATCGGAGCGTGTTCGAGGCGCGTTTATCTGTACGCACCTTTATAAATTTGATAACATAAATGCTGACAGTTTGAATAGAATGACACTCAGGTTGTTGAAGTGTGTCAAAAGTGTGGGACAGTTCTTATAAGTTTTTATAGGAATCTCACGCATTTTTCCAACTTGTCAGGAATATTCCATCCTTTTCTCTCATCACTTAAAGCCCTGCACACACACACACACACACACACACACACACACACACACACACACACACACACACACACACACACACACACACAAAAAAAACACACAAACACCGATTTTAGTTCGTAAGATATTTTGCCGTCCTCAGGAATTGTATCAGAATGAACGGAACTTGACAAGCATCATCTGTTTGACATTATCAGTTTAATCAAATAAAATTTATAAGAACGGCAATATATCATACGAACAAAAAATCGATGTGAGTGTAGCTAGCCTTATATTTCATAATCTCCTTCTTCTCCTCCTCCTCTTCCTCATCCTCTTCCTCCTCCTCATCACCACCTCTTCCTCCTCATTTCACTACTCCTCCTCCTAACATTCGTATTCTCTGGTTGATCCATCTCAAATGTTTAAATGTTTAATTGTTCAAATGTTTGAATGTTTAAATGTTTAAATGTTTAAATGTTTAAATGTTTAAATGTTTAAATGTTTAAATGTTTAAATGTTTAAATGTTTAAATGTTTAAATGTTTAAATGTTTAAATGTTTAAATGTTTAAATGTTAAATGTTTAAATGTTTAAATGTTTAAATGTTTAAATGTTTAAATGTTTAAATGTTTAAATGTTTAAATGTTTAAATGTTTAAAGTTTAAATGTTTAAATGTTTAAATGTTTAATGTTTAAATGTTTAAATGTTTAAATGTTTAAATGTTTAAATGTTTAAATGTTTAAATGTTTAAATGTTAAATGTTTAAATGTTTAAATGTTTAAATGTTAAATGTTTAAATGTTTAAATGTTTAAATGTTTAAATGTTTAAATGTTTAAATGTTTAAATGTTTAAATGTTTAAATGTTTAAATGTTAAATGTTTAAATGTTTAAATGTTTAAATGTTTAAATGTTTAAATGTTTAAATGTTTAAATGTTTAAATGTTTAAATGTTTAAATGTTTAAATGTTTAAATGTTTAAATGTTTAAATGTTTAAATGTTTAAATGTTAAATGTTTAAATGTTTAAATGTTAAATGTTTAAATGTTTAAATGTTTAAATGTTTAATGTTTAAATGTTTAAATGTTTAAATGTTTAAATGTTTAATGTTTAAATGTTTAAATGTTTAAATGTTTAAATGTTTAAATGTTTAAATGTTTAAATGTTTAAATGTTTAAATGTTTAAATGTTTAATGTTTAAATGTTTAAATGTTTAAATGTTTAAATGTTTAAATGTTTAAATGTTTAATGTTTAAATGTTTAAATGTTTAAATGTTTAAATGTTTAAATTTTTAAATGTGTAAATGTTTAAATGATCATGTATACTGTAAAAAATAGAATGGACCTGACACTTATCTCCGATACGCACTCCTACAACACTAGAGGCAGAGACAACTTTGCGATTCAGCCGCATAGGAGGAAGCTTTTTGAGGGTAAGCCTAGTTACTCAGGCTGCAAATTTTATAATAAGCTTCCTATACATTTAAAGCGTGCATCCACCAGCATTCCTCTTAATAGATTTAAAACCGACCTTCAAAAATATTTTATAGACAAAGCCTACTACACGGTGCAGGAGTATTTGGAGGATCATTGAAGGAATCGCTACTATTTTAATTAGTAGACTATATTTATATTTGTAATAATTTGACGACGTTCAACTGTTTGCTTGTGTAATAATGAGTACACTGTGTTGAATGGATTGAATATCTATCTATATCTATCTATCTATCTATCTATCAAATGTTTAAATGTTTAAAGAACGAATAAAAAAATGTATGTGAGTGTAGCTAGCACACTTTATTTCTTTAAGATGTTAATCTCAATGCTCAATTATTCTATTCAACCATGAACCATCCCAATTGATAAAAATGTAAATGACTTGAGTCTGGTTTAATTGGAATCGTCCTCAATAAAAAACACGATTTGGCAAATTTGAAGTCACCAAGAAATATTAAAAATATGAATAATGATGAACATTTCAATCCTTTTATCACAAAAAAAATCACTCATTTCTTTAGTATTTCTCTTTTGTTAAATTAATGAAAACTCCTCAGAATAATATCTTAATTCTATTTTATCAAGTAATAATCAATATGGTATAACTACATAATATCTATATTTCAATACTCTCCTAACTATATATCTATATTGCTATACGCCATCTACATACACCTGCCATCAACTTATGCTATAGAGTGCCTGCGTAGCAGCATAGAGATCCCGGGTTCAAACCCTCTCAATACCAAAAAGTTTTTTAACCAGATCATTCCCGTGTTATCGGATGGGCACGTTAAACTGTCGGTCCCGGCTGAAGTATGACAGTCGTAAGGCCCATTGACAGCTTAAATTATATATTCAGGCGGTGGGACCTTACCGCAAGGGACTCCCCACTAACAAAAGCCATACGAATTTACTTTTTAACTTATGCTATAGCTATATACAAGGGTTAACACAAAACAAATTGGGCCATGTGGTTTCTATTGTAAGCATGTCTGTGAATAACGTTAAGAATATTGTTAGCAAGATTCTAGGAAAGAATTAATTTTGTTTCAAACTATTATGAAAAGAACGATTACCACTGTCGTCTGGCTAGGTAGGCTATTCAAATGTATTCTCAATAGTTTCAAGAAACGGTTCTTTTTATTATTCCAGCTCACGAGCGTCCATATTCTTACAGTACAATATGTTCAGAGCATGTGTTACAACAGAAATCTACAATTTTTCAATTTTTGGAGAGCACGTGATCCCTATTTGTCAATGTCAACCTAACCTTAGTCTTGCTTCACAAACTTAAACTGACTTTTCTAATTTTAAAATATTTTATTGGAAGGTGAATTTAGGTTTAAACTCATCATCATTCTTTTTCCCCGATTAAATAATAAAAATTGAGTTTATATCTTTAATAATAACTTGAATACAGCTTTCTCTCCTAGTGACCACAGACTGCCTTTAGGTGTTCTCAAATTATCATATTAAATGTTCAATTCCAAATTCTTTCATAAAATTTGGGCTTCCCAGCTTCAACTGTTTGTCCTCTTTCAAGTAAAAAAAATTGAGTAGATATCTCCAAAAATAGCTGAGATACAGAGTTTGCTCGCGCGGTAAAATTTTGCCCAAATAATATTTCAAAAGTTAAAATTTAACTTTTTGAATGTGTTGCTGAAGCTGAAGGTCCATCTAAAAAATTCAGACATCTCCAGATAATTTATTCTGCTAAGAAACTTTCAAATTTGGGAGATCATTATTCGGAGATAAACACAAGTAAGATTAGTGATAACATAGTAGATCAAAATATTCTTAATGATGTTCTCAGAATCAAAGTTGCATTCGTCATTAACACGTGTATTCTGCTCCCTATCAGCTGATGCTCTCCATTTTCATTCTGCATCTAACTGTCAATGTACAAATGAGCTCATTTATGATAAGATAACATCAGCTGATGAGAAGACCAATTCGCTTGTTCGTGTCGCATAAGTCTGTACGCACCTCCAGATACAGTTCAATCTGGATTCGGTTCTACTGTAATTGCAGAAAAATTTGGAAAAAAGAAGAAGATGAGGACGGCGAAGAGGGAGGAGAAAAGAAGGAGAAGAAAAATGAAAAGAAGGACAAGAGAAAGGTGAATGAGAATAAGGAGAAGATGGAGAAGGAGGAGTTGAAGAAGAAAAAGGAAAAGAAGGAGGAGAAGGATAAGGAGGGAAAGGAAGACAAGAAGAATAAGTAGAAATAGATGGGGAAGAAGGAGAATTCGATGGAACGGGAGGTCTGTTCACAGTATCTACACAACTTGCAAGCATTCTGCGTATCTCCTTGTACATTGTCTGTGGATACTCTGTACACAGTCTGTTCAAACTTCACAGTTTTCTACAAAAATAAAACAGAAATCGATTCTTCTTCTTCTTCTGCAGCTTCTGTCAGCATTCTCTTTGAATAGCGTCAATGCTCTCCATTCCACCATAGCTGACAGTTTTGAGTCGATCTGTCCATAGTTAGAAAGTCGTCCACTGGAACGGATATGAAATTCTTCTCACAACATCAACATTCTCACATCTCTATCTAGATTTTCCCACCATTTTCAGATTTTTCCTCTCTTTACATCCACACACTATCTATATATGACGACACATCAACTTCCTCTTCACAACCATATTTCCAAAATTTAATCATGACTTATATTTCTCAAGCTATTGTTGTTTTCCTTGATGATAAAATATCTATTTATGTCGAAAACTGAGGACATTTTTTGTTGCAAATTTCGGGTAATATTTCATGAAATATGCAAGGGTTATGATTCCAGGATTTTTCAGGGAAAGGCAAAATTCATTTCATTCACCGGTAAATACCAGACAATATCAAATATAGTTATTGATAACATAGTTTTGGAGCAAGTGGTTGTGGCGCTACCTTGGTTGTAATATCAGTTTCAAGGACGAATTGGATATTGATAAGAAAATTAGTGAATCCCAATTAATATGTGAGAACATCAGCAGAATCCTCTACAAGAAAGCGAGGAAAGAGACACTCATGAAGTTCTACAGAGTGATGGCTGCCCCTGTTCTTCTATACGGAAGTGATTCATGAGTCACAACAAAACGTCTAGAGAGCAGGTTGCAGGCAGCAGAAATGAGATTCCTTCGCAGGACAAAGGGTTGTGACCGCCGGGACAACATAAAAAACGGGGATATACGATAAGAACTGAGTGTCTTCAACATGAACCAGAATGTAATATCTAATCGCAACCAATGGAGAGATTCTGTACTTCCACCCGAAAGAGAGAAGAGATATCGGTAGACCTCGTAAAAGATGACAAAATCGTATTATTAAGTTAAGTTTTGCTTGTTTTGAACTGTCCTTTAGTTCTGTTCAGTGATGCTCCTGCAATGCGAACGTGACCTTGTTATCAAGGTCTTTGCATGCAGTATTTTATTTCGTGCATTAATTATGGTGTATTTTTGTAAAACAGTGTAGCTGTGCTAGATTACATTCCATCATCCTATAATGAGAATTAATACAATTAGTATTATCAGCAAGTTTCATATTTATTCGGTTAAAAAGTTCTCTTAAGTATTGTTTTATTATTCTTATTTGCTATCTTTTTTTTTAGTTTTGTGCGCTGTACTGTTGTTGTAAATTGTTTGCGAAATAAAGAATCTTATCTATCTTATCAAAACAAAATGAAGAAAATGTAATAGCTGCTAGAAAAATTTCAATTGCATTACATATTTTCTGTGTAATGTGAAAAAATCCAATTTTAATTTTAGATTTACTGTATAATTGAATGAGCGAAGCGAACCTGTTCCAAGTCAATCAGCGTTTGTCTGTTTGTACCGCAGTTGCAGTCGTAGTTAAGGACCGATTTGGATAAAATTTAGTATACAAGTACTTTAAAACACGGCGCAGAAACGTATATATTTAATTCTTCTCAATTCATCTCCGTTTCAAGATGGCGGCCCTTTATTCGGAAATTCTAACCTAAAAATCAACCTTACTTTTCAATACTTTATCGGATCAGGTAAGTATGTTGAATAGGCGTGTGTGTGAGAAGTAATGTTAGTGAGTGTAGCAAGTTCTACTGTTCTCCAAACTACAAGTTTAATAGATTTGATCTCTATAGTGAAATTTTCCAAGATGAAGGAGATTCCTGAGTTGGAAAGAGGCCACGTTGCAAATGATGAAACAACATAGATTACAATATACAGTATTCATACTGGCTTATACACTCATACAATAGCTTACAATACAGCAAAGTTTTAGATTAATTTACATAGCATAAACTAAGAGAATAATTATTGAACTGTACAGTGATATAAGAAAAAATAAATTTGGAATGACTATACAAGATTAGTTATTTGTGCAATTAGTGCGCAAAGTGCCACTTTGCTGCACCGAAAGAAACGTTTACGCAGGAGCCGAAGGCGAGTGTGGAATGATGGTTTATTGAGTGCAGCAAAGATACTTTGCGCACATATTGCACATTAAATTTTTCCCACAGTTACCATAGAATGTGAAAAATCAGTAATAGGCGGTGAACATGTCCTATACTGAATAAAATGTTTTTACAAATCTGTAGTATTTTTAATGCTGATAATAAATATTGCAACCATTCCACAACAGAATTGTTTCAAAATCAGTATAAATGACAATTGAATGAATATTATAAAGTTTCATGAGATTCAATTATAATGATACTCCATCTACAAGAATTCATCAGCAAGTGTGAAAATGGCTATATCACTTGTCTGGATATGTATTTTGAGCCATCAATGAGCCACACAACGTTATACTTCACCCATGACTAATAGTTTAATATTCTCCTATCCGAAAACACAAAAGTTATTTAGCAAAACTTTGCTTATACTTATACGGCGCCCATTAATTTGTCTATGCGATCAAAGCTGTAAGCTTATGTTTTAATTTTTCTATTAATGTAAATGAATAAATAAGTTGATTGGCTCAGGACTGATTAAGGAATAGGCTAGTGATCAGCCCTCAGGACAGACTTAAGTCTAACCTGACCATTTTATGAAATTTTGTTCATGTGTATTATTTATTCCAGTTCTAAATATCCTCAAGTTTGAGTCTGAATGATATATTATACTCTATATTAGTGTAAAAATATACACACTTTTTTCTATGTATTTTAACACGACATGCAGTCAATTATTGAGTAAATATTAAAAACTTTTACTTACTGACTGGAGTACTTTCAATTGCTTGGCAATCATTTTCAACAGTGTAGACCGGAAATGTTTTGATGGTTAGGAAGATTTGTGGTGTTTATTATGTGATCAAAAAGTTTGTTGGATTTGAAATTCAGCTGTTCATTTAGTATGTTGTTATTATCTAGGATGGTGGCTTTATAAATTTCAAACTGTTCTGTTGTATTTAATTCATGTCCATTTCTTTTTACTTTCAATATTGTAAGGTTGGTATCTATGTTTGTGTAGGTGTGCCCGGTTTCATTTAAATGTGTTGCAAAAGCTGATTCTGTTTTGGTTTTAAGTGCGTTGATATGTTCTTTAAATCTAAGTTTGAATGATCGTCCACTTCTGCCAATGTAGAATTTTTCACAATCACTACATTTTATCTTATATACCCCAGGGAGGTTGTGTTTGTCGGTGTTGTCGGTGGTTTTGGGGGTGAGGGTGGCCATTAGCTTATTTTTGGTTTTGAAAGCCACTTTGTAGCCTGCTTTTTTAAAAATTCTGGCAATTTTATTAGATTGACTATTGATATATGTTAGTGCTATGAAGTGTTTTCTCTCATTTGTTGGATTGGTTTCTTGCTTATATGATTTTGCTTTTGTTTCTTTGTTTAGTTTATCTATTATGTTTGGGTCATATCCATTACTCTGTGCTAGGTATTTTATTGTGTTGAGCTCATTTATGTAGTTTTCTGGTGATAAGGGTATTTTGTTGAGTCTATAGAGCATGGATCTGAATGCTGCATGTTTGTGCTGTGTTGGGTGGTTGGAGGAGTTGTGGATTAGTGTGTCTGTTGTGGTTGGTTTCCTGTAAATGTTAAAGCTGAGTTTTTGGTCTGGATTTTTTGTGATTGATAGGTCGAGGAAGTTTATAGAGTTGTTTTGTTCATATTCAGAAGTGAATTGTATTTTGTTGTTGAACTTGTTGATGTGTTTACGGAGAACTTCACATTGTCTCTGGTTTCCCTTAAAGAGAATTAAGACATCATCTACGTATCTATACCAGAAAACTATCTTCATTGATATTTCACTATTGAGGATATGTTTGTTTTCAAAGTTTTGAATGTATATTTCTGCAAGTAAGCTACTAATTGGTGACCCCATGGGTAAACCTTCATCTTGTAGATAGAACTTATTGTCATAAGTGAAATAGTTTTGTTTGGTTATTGTCTGTAGGATTTCAATAATTTCATCAGTTTTTTCTACTGGTAAGTTACTTTTTGTAAGGAGGTCTTTGATTATGGATATAGTTTCATCGATTGGAATGTTGGTGTACATGTTTGTTATATCAAAGGATGCTAGGGTTGAGTTGAACGGAATGTGAGTGTCTTTCAGTTTTGAGATCAGCTCATCACTGTTTTTGAGGTGTGTATTGTTGTTTAGATCAATTACTTTTCTAAGTGTATGGTCTAGGTGTTTTGCAAGTTTGTAGGCTGGTGCTTCGCGGTAGTTTACTATGGGTCGGATGGGAATGTTGGGTTTGTGTAATTTTGGGAGTGTTTGTAGGGTCGGTGCTGATGGGTGGATTTGTTTGAGTGTCCTTTTTTCTGTTGCTGATATTATATGTTTGGCATTGTTGATTGTTTTCTTTATGGTTATGTGGTATTCGTTTGTTGGGTCTGATTTGAGTTGTTTTATGTTGTTTTTAGTAATGAAATCCATGGTTTTTTGGTCAAGGTCTTTTTTGATTATGATTACGGTGGTGTTCCCCTTATCTGCTTTGACAAATTTCAAGTTGTTATCATTTGCTTTATTCTGTAAATCTCTTATTATTTGGGTTTCATTGTTGAGGGAGTTTTTGGTTTGTGTTTTGTTGCTTTTGATTACTTTTAATGTTTCATGTCTTAGTTCATCTTGAATATGTGATTCAGTATGATGTATGGATGTCTCTGTTTCAATAACTATCTGTTTCAATGTGCCATTATTGCATTTGTAGGATAGGTTGTGTTTGAGGCCTTTGTCAAGAATATCAAGTTCTTTCTTTGTGAATTCTGTATTTGTTAGGTTTACAGTTCTTTTGTAGAATTCATGGTTGGATTCAATGGCTGTGTGTGGAGGGGTTAGGTTAGCAATTTTCTTATTGTGTGTCTCTTCTATTTTTTTGGTTTTTTGTTTAATCCAGTGATGGGTTGTGATGGCTAATTCTTGAAAGAAGTCATGTCCATAAGTGTAAGAGATTTCTAGGTGTAGTTTCAATACCACATAACCATAAAGAAAACAATCAACAATGCCAAACATATAATATCAGCAACAGAAAAAACACATTCCGTTCAACTCAACCCTAGCATCCTTTGATATAACAAACATGTACACCAACATTCCAATCGATGAAACTATATCCATAATCAAAGACCTCCTTACAAAAAGTAACTTACCAGTAGAAAAAACTGATGAAATTATTGAAATCCTACAGACAATAACCAAACAAAACTATTTCACTTATGACAATAAGTTCTATCTACAAGATGAAGGTTTACCCATGGGGTCACCAATTAGTAGCTTACTTGCAGAAATATACATTCAAAACTTTGAAAACAAACATATCCTCAATAGTGAAATATCAATGAAGATAGTTTTCTGGTATAGATACGTAGATGATGTCTTAATTCTCTTTAAGGGAAACCAGAGACAATGTGAAGTTCTCCGTAAACACATCAACAAGTTCAACAACAAAATACAATTCACTTCTGAATATGAACAAAACAACTCTATAAACTTCCTCGACCTATCAATCACAAAAAATCCAGACCAAAAACTCAGCTTTAACATTTACAGGAAACCAACCACAACAGACACACTAATCCACAACTCCTCCAACCACCCAACACAGCACAAACATGCAGCATTCAGATCCATGCTCTATAGACTCAACAAAATACCCTTATCACCAGAAAACTACAAAAATGAGCTCAACACAATAAAATACCTAGCACAGAGTAATGGATATGACCCAAACATAATAGATAAACTAAACAAATAAACAAAAGCAAAATCATATAAGCAAGAAACCAATCCAACAAATGAGAGAAAACACTTCATAGCACTAACATATATCAATAGTCAATCTAATAAAATTGCCAGAATTTTTAAAAAAGCAGGCTACAAAGTGGCTTTCAAAACCAAAAATAAGCTAATGGCCACCCTCACCCCCAAAACCACCGACAACACCGACAAACACAACCTCCCTGGGGTATATAAGATAAAATGTAGTGATTGTGAAAAATTCTACATTGGCAGAAGTGGACGATCATTCAAACTTAGATTTAAAGAACATATCAACGCACTTAAAACCAAAACAGAATCAGCTTTTGCAACACATTTAAATGAAACCGGGCACACCTACACAAACATAGATACCAACCTTACAATATTGAAAGTAAAAAGAAATGGACATGAATTAAATACAACAGAACAGTTTGAAATTTATAAAGCCACCATCCTAGACAATAACAACATACTAAATGAACAGCTGAATTTCAAATCCAACAAACTTTTTGATCACATAATAAACACCACAAATCTTCCTAACCATCAAAACATTTCCGGTCTACACTGTTGAAAATGATTGCCAAGCAATTGAAAGTACTCCAGTCAGTAAGTAAAAGTTTTTAATATTTACTCAATAATTGACTGCATGTCGTGTTAAAATACATAGAAAAAAGTGTGTTTATACAAAGCAGCTCGGAATGGATCAAGAAATCATCACCTTTAATTCTGCCAGACAAGCAATGATCCTCAACTACAGATCAACAATGTTTAAGGTTAGGAAGAAACAACTCCACATTAAATTTAACAAAACATGTCTCAACTCAAATCTCACTCCAAAGTATGCCAAAATCAAAATTAAAAATGATTCCAGACCTGCTAAAATTGCCAAAACCAAAGCTGAAAAGATAATGATCAAAGAAAACATCAAAGACCTATACAAACAAAAAGAACTGCTCAACTCCAAACTTTTGAAACTACACCTAGAAATCTCTTACACTTATGGACATGACTTCTTTCAAGAATTAGCCATCACAACCCATCACTGGATTAAACAAAAAACCAAAAAAATAGAAGAGACACACAATAAGAAAATTGCTAACCTAACCCCTCCACACACAGCCATTGAATCCAACCATGAATTCTACAAAAGAACTGTAAACCTAACAAATACAGAATTCACAAAGAAAGAACTTGATATTCTTGACAAAGGCCTCAAACACAACCTATCCTACAAATGCAATAATGGCACATTGAAACAGATAGTTATTGAAACAGAGACATCCATACATCATACTGAATCACATATTCAAGATGAACTAAGACATGAAACATTAAAAGTAATCAAAAGCAACAAAACACAAACCAAAAACTCCCTCAACAATGAAGCCCAAATAATAAGAGATTTACAGAATAAAGCAAATGATAACAACTTGAAATTTGTCAAAGCAGATAAGGGGAACACCACCGTAATCATAAACAAAAAAGACCTTGACCAAAAAACCATGGATTTCATTACTAAAAACAACATAAAACAACTCAAATCAGACCCAACAAACGAATACCACATAACCATAAAGAAAACAATCAACAATGCCAAACATATAATATCAGCAACAGAAAAAAGGACACTCAAACAAATCCACCCATCAGCACCGACCCTACAAACACTCCCAAAATTACACAAACCCAACATTCCCATCCGACCCATAGTAAACTACCGCGAAGCACCAGCCTACAAACTTGCAAAACACCTAGACCATACACTTAGAAAAGTAATTGATCTAAACAACAATACACACCTCAAAAACAGTGATGAGCTTATCTCAAAACTGAAAGACACTCACATTCCGTTCAACTCAACCCTAGCATCCTTTGATATAACAAACATGTACACCAACATTCCAATCGATGAAACTATATCCATAATCAGAGACCTCCTTACAAAAAGTAACTTACCAGTAGAAAAAACTGATGAAATTATTGAAATCCTACAGACAATAACCAAACAAAACTATTTCACTTATGACAATAAGTTCTATCTACAAGATGAAGGTTTACCCATGGGGTCACCAATTAGTAGCTTACTTGCAGAAATATACATTCAAAACTTTGAAAACAAACACATCCTCAATAGTGAAATATCAAAGAAGATAGTTTTCTGGTATAGATACGTAGATGATGTCTTAATTCTCTTTAAGGGAAACCAGAGACAATGTGAAGTTCTCCGTAAACACATCAACAAGTTCAACAACAAAATACAATTCACTTCTGAATATGAACAAAACAACTCTATAAACTTCCTCGACCTATCAATCACAAAAAATCCAGACCAAAAACTCAGCTTTAACATTTACAGGAAACCAACCACAACAGACACACTAATCCACAACTCCTCCAACCACCCAACACAGCACAAACATGCAGCATTCAGATCCATGCTCTATAGACTCAACAAAATACCCTTATCACCAGAAAACTACAAAAATGAGCTCAACACAATAAAATACCTAGCACAGAGTAATGGATATGACCCAAACATAATAGATAAACTAAACAAAAAAACAAAAGCAAAATCATATAAGCAAGAAACCAATCCAACAAATGAGAGAAAACACTTCATAGCACTAACATATATCAATAGTCAATCTAATAAAATTGCCAGAATTTTTAAAAAAGCAGGCTACAAAGTGGCTTTCAAAACCAAAAATAAGCTGATGGCCACCCTCACCCCCAAAACCACCGACAACACCGACAAACACAACCTCCCTGGGGTATATAAGATAAAATGTAGTGATTGTGAAAAATTCTACATTGGCAGAAGTGGACGATCATTCAAACTTAGATTTAAAGAACATATCAACGCACTTAAAACCAAAACAGAATCAGCTTTTGCAACACATTTAAATGAAACCGGGCACACCTACACAAACATAGATACCAACCTTACAATATTGAAAGTAAAAAGAAATGGACATGAATTAAATACAACAGAACAGTTTGAAATTTATAAAGCCACCATCCTAGACAATAACAACATACTAAATGAACAGCTGAATTTCAAATCCAACAAACTTTTTGATCACATAATAAACACCACAAATCTTCCTAACCATCAAAACATTTCCGGTCTACACTGTTGAAAATGATTGCCAAGCAATTGAAAGTACTCCAGTCAGTAAGTAAAAGTTTTTAATATTTACTCAATAATTGACTGCATGTCGTGTTAAAATACATAGAAAAAAGGTGTTTATACAAACTGTTCATTTATTGCAAAAAGCCATTGTAGATTACAATAAATACTGGCCTATTCACTTATATAAAATAGCTTACAATACAGCAAAATTATAAATGAATTCACATAATATAGGCTAAGAAAATAGTTATTGAACTGTATATGATACGAAAAAAGCAATTTGTAATAACTAAAGATAATATTGTTATGCATCTTTCTACATAAATTAGCGGAGCTTTGGAAATAAATCAATGTCCATTCCTCGTCCAAAACGTTAATTCCATCAATTCAACTGAGGATTTATTTATAAATAGAAATATTGTGAAAAGTTTAATAAATATGAATATTCAAGGGAAAGAAAAACAGAAAATTAATAAAGTAAAATGATTGAATAGGTAGATAAGATCAAATCATTGATTAATAAAATGAAGTAGGCTGAAAGTAGATCAGGGTAATCAACTTCTAGTAATACACAGCAGTATGCAGTGAATAATTAAAATAACATGAGTTTATATATTATATAACAGTAAATATAATGTATTCTATAACAGGTTCATAGTATTGGTGGGATGGGTGAGGGATGGTTGTCATGTGATCGTTCTAGGGCTGGACAGTTTCAGTCATTTGTTCCAAAAGATGTTTTTTTAAAGTCAGGATGAAGCTCGAGAGAGAGACAAAAAGAGAGTGGGAGTAAGTGAGAGTGGAACTGTGAGAATGAGGGAGAGAGAGTGATAGACATAGAGAGAATGGAAGAGAGAAAGTGTGAGAGTTGGTTAGAGTGAAAGTGTGAGAATGAGGGAGAGAGAGTGTAAGTGAGGGACTTGTCACCCACTTCTAACAGGATGAGAATGAGGCGCTGAAACTATTCACTGTTCCTTAACTCTTCTCATTTATCTTCCTACTATAGTGAGGTCCACGTTATAATGTCAGTATTTGATCAACTTTGGTTTTGCTATCCTTGTCTATCATCCAACAAAGCCGGTGGTACTATCCTTTTCTTGGTCCACAACGATGCAAATTATTTTTTTGACAGTGTAAAAATATAATTTCTTAATGCAGAGAATCGGCATCGCTATTCTTCTATCTTTATCCACTGCCATTATAACGTAGACCTCACTATAGTATTACCTCTTCTACTTCTCCACAATCATCACCTACTCCTTCTTCCTTGTCCCCCCTCCACCTTCTCCTCGAATTCATACTAATTTCAAATTCATTCAGCAATTTTTCTCATTCTCTAGTTTGAGTCTTCTCTTCCTTAAATTTTTCCATCAACATCCTCTTCTTCTCCTTTTTTCTATCGTTGTTCCCTTCCCCTGTTCTCTTTTGTTGTTCTTTGCACCTCTCCACTTTCTTTCTCTCACTTCCCATCCAATTCTGTTTGCTCTTCTCCTACTTCTCTATCTTCACATCCTTCCTCTCACTGGTTTACTATCCTTATTACTTTTTCTCTATTATTTCTATAACTTGTTCACTTCACAAACTCAAATCTCCATCTCTTTTTTCTTTCTCCCTCTCTTCTATTTATTCTCCACCTTTCATTTCATACTAAACATAATATTCTTTCCCTTTTCACAGACAAACCTATATTTTTTTCTTATCAACTATATTCTATCCCTTGTTCTGTTTCTCCTCAACTTCATTTGCCTCTTTTTTATTTCTTTACCTTTCCTCTTCATATTCTATTTTACGCTTTCTCATTCTCCTTTCTTCTTCAATTCCCTTTCCATCCTCATTTTTGTTACTCTCCTTCACTTTTCTTCCCCCCTTTCCCTTCTCCATAATTATACCCCTTCCCTGTCAGCCCCTCATTATTCTCCTTCTCTAACATCTTATTTCCAACCTTCTCTCCCCTCAGCAACTTCTCGGGAGCGCTCTATCCACCCTTCTTCTCCTTCTCCCTTTTCTTCCTCTTTCCCCCCTATTTCTTATCCTCCTTCTTGCTCATATTGCTATCTTCCTCTCTTTTATCTTCTTTCGCCCTTTGCTGCTCCTTTCTCCCCTATTCTTCTCATTTTACCTCTTCTTGTTCTTGTTCTTGTTCTTGTCATTGTCCTTGTCCTTGTCCTTGTCCTTGTCCTTGTCCTTGTCTCTGTCCTTGTCCTTGTCCTTGTCCTTGTCCTTGTCCTTGTCCTTGTTCTTGTCCTTGTCCTTGTCCTTGTCCTTGTCCTTGTCCTTGTCCTTGTCCTTGTCCTTGTTCTTGTCTCTGTCCTTGTCCTTGTCCTTGTCCTTGTCCTTGTCCTTGTCCTTGTCCTTGTCCTTGTCCTTGTCCTTGTCCTTGTCCTTGTCCTTGTCCTTGTTCTTGTCCTTGTCCTTGTCCTTGTCCTTGTCCTTGTCCTTGTCCTTGTCCTTGTCCTTGTTCTTGTCTCTGTCCTTGTCCTTGTCCTTGTCCTTGTCCTTGTCCTTGTCCTTGTCCTTGTCCTTGTCCTTGTCCTTGTCCTTGTCCTTGTCCTTGTCCTTGTTTTTGTTCTTGTCATTGTCCTTGTCCTTGTCCTTGTCCTTGTCCTTGTCCTTGTCCTTGTCCTTGTCCTTGTCCTTGTCCTTGTCATTGTCCTTGTCCTTGTCCTTGTCCTTGTCCTTGTCCTTGTCCTTGTCTCTGTCCTTGTCCTTGTCCTTGTCCTTGTCCTTGTCCTTGTCCTTGTCCTTGTCCTTGTCCTTGTCCTTGTCCTTGTCCTTGTCCTTGTCCTTGTCCTTGTCCTTGTCCTTGTCCTTGTTCTTGTCTCTGTCCTTGTCCTTGTCCTTGTCCTTGTCCTTGTCCTTGTCCTTGTCCTTGTCCTTGTCCTTGTCCTTGTCCTTGTCCTTGTCCTTGTCCTTGTTTTTGTTCTTGTCATTGTCCTTGTCCTTGTCCTTGTTCTTGTTCTTGTTCTTGTTCGTGTTCTTGTTCTTTCTCTTGTTCTTCTTCTTCTTTTTCTTCTTCTTTTTCTTCTTCTCCTCCTCCTCCTCCTCCTCCTCTTCCTCCTACTCCTCCTCCTCCTGCTCCTTCTCCCTCTCCTCCACCCACTTCTTCTTCTTTTTCTCCTGTCTTCTTCCTCTTTTCTCCTTCTTCTTCTTCCTCGTTTTGTTTCTTTTGCTTTTCGTCCTCTTCTTCTTCTTCTTCTTCCTCTCCCCACTTGCCACTTGATTGTTCCGGTAGAGTGAGTCTACTGAAGTACCCTTGTCATGAGTGCCTTCTGTATAGCAACCCCCGTTACCATGGTTACCAGTTATCGTGACATACTCTCCCAACAGTCAGCATCCTTCTGCTCCCCCACGCAATACTTCTCACTCGGACAATGCTGACGGTATGAAGTGAATTCAACTTCAGGTTACATTCACAGCAGAATAATAAATTCAACACTTTCCTCATTTCTAGTCTGACTTGAAAAAACATCCAGTTGACAACTTCGAATAGCATTCAGTGAACCATATTCAAGTTCACCGAACCTTGAGGTTCAGAGCAAGTTGATGTTAAGTGAACCTTGAATTTTAATGAGTTATCAAGTATGAAGAATATTAGATTTGGGTAGCAATCCAAGTGAGGTTGAAAAAGTGGAACTTGAATTTGATTGGAATCACAATTTTGAAGTTACGGTTGGATTGGAATAGAATAGATGGTAGTCACTTTTTGTGTAGTTGAGATGTGTATTTGTGTATTAAGTTTTTTTGTGTATTGTTGTAGTTGTGTTGATATTCTAATTATCAATAAATCAGTGGTTTTTGACAATTTCTTAGTCTTTTTCATTCAATAGATGGTAGCTTCATTCATATGATGTGCATATCACTATCATGAATGTGCTATCATTAAAACTCTATAGTATGTTTTCCACGTTAATATGGGCGAATGAAGAAGGATTATTTTCCTTTCATATTAACCTTAAAATGCAAAATTTCAAGATACCTTGTATATCCGTCGACACGCAATTTAAATGAAACATAGCTTACATGTCAAATTTAATGAAAATCTATAGCCGCGTTCGCCGTAAATACGGAACATAAATAAACATAAAGAGAAATGCAAAATTGAATCTTGGACTTGAACCGTAGACCTCACTTCGCTCGGTCAACAAGGTTGTTGTGGCAGCAGATGACACTCACACTCCACTTGATGTTTGCGACAGTGAGGTTGAGGACCACATTTGAGTGAGGAACACATACCAACAGAAATTGCTAGATGAGGCCTGCTCATCACCTGACTAACGATCTCATAAGCTTAGCTCAGTTGAATTTGAAGTGACATGCCTACTTGCTGAAACTGAGGGGTCCATGATAGCCATCCAAGATCAATATCCATTGTTACAATCATCAATGATGAAGATTATGCCAAGTGTCATGAGGAGTCAGTCTGTTATGAGAATATATTTTGCTGCTTTTTGCTTTTCTGCGTTGTGTTGTGACGACTTTGTTAGTGTGTGAGTTAGTAGGAAAATCGTATATTTTCGTGGAGCATCAGTGGCATGACCAAATCAGGCGAGGAATTGGTGTTCGATTGATTCTGAATCAATGCCTTATTTGGTGAGGAATTTGGAAACCTGGAGTCTCTTGGTGGAAAAAAGTATTTTGCTTGTGGTTGTACTGTTTCATTCTATTAGCGGAGATTCTGCTGACGAATTACTAAAAATCTGTAATTGCCAATTATGGTCAACTATTGGTGAGGTTGCAATGAACTAGGATCAAGTATGACCGATAAGTAATAAGTGAAAAATGCAACTTTCAAACCACCCTCATCCCTCCAGCACACAATGTAGGGGTTTGGATTTTTGATATGCTCACATTCAAACTAGTCTCAACAAAGCTGCAAAGTCGAAAATTGTGTTGCAAACATTCCCTCCAAATTCCATTGTCAACTGATCTATTGTTCTCTCAACACTGAAACTCCTGCATCAGTTATAGGGAAATGCGTAAAATAGTGAAAATATACATCAAATTGGAGATAATTTGATGCTCTAACTGCTCATAGTGAGCACGGATTTTCCCCATCAATCGTTCAAAAGCTATAAGACCGAAAAAATTGGAGGCAAAAGTGTTTTTTTTTTCAAAAAATTTCTCACCTTCAAGAGCGGATATCTCAGAAACTATGAGAGATATGGAAAAAATGTAGAGGACAAAACTTGTTGGTAATTTTGTAAGCTTCAATTTTGCATGGAATATAAATGTTCATAAGATACATAGTTTCCGAGATATATGCGAAAAATGAAAAAATGGTACTTTCAAACCACCCCACCCCTTTAGCACCAGTGGGTAGGGGTGAGGACTTTTGATATGTTAATCCTCTTACTATCCTTAAAAGAGCTGTGGAGTTAAAAATTTGTGTTCCAGACTTTTCCCTCTATAATCTTTCGTTGACTGGACTATTTCTAAATTATTGATTCCATTTTCGGTTCTCATCATGTAACAGCTTAATTTTTCTTGTTTGTTGTTTACTGTTGAATTTTAATAAGAGTGACAATATATTTGATATTATCTTCTCTCTATATCATGACTTCTTGTTGTAATTTCTGGATTCCCGTTCTCTAGCACTAATTATGTTTCTCATGCATCACTTTCATCAAGTTATATTATGTGTGTTTCTAAATTCTCAATTCCAAGATAACTATCTAAATTCTTAGCACAGCACAATTCTACCAAGAACTATCTCAAATGTATTATAGAAGGACAACATGTAAACAGATACATGCTGGAGATGTGACCAAACGTCTGAGACAGTCCAACATGTGACAAGTGCATGCCAGGTTCTAGTAGCAACAGATTACCCCCATAGGCACAACCAGGTGGCAAAGATTGTACATCAAAGTTTGGTAGTTCAACACAACCTGTTACCAAACTGAGTTCCATATAATCAATACATTCCCAGTGAAGTTTTGGAGAACTGTACTAAGATCGATCAGTACTCACAGATAAAACAATTATTTATTTATTTATTTCATTGGCAATTACAGATCATAATTATAATGAATATAATATGATTGGGAGAAGACAACAGGCATGGCCCAAAATTGTCTTCTCCCAAATTTTTACAAATAAGAAAAAGAATAAGGTTAAGGAAGGTTTCAGGAACACTTTCACTTCGAAAAGTCCAATTTCCCCTTTAAAACTAATGACTAAACTAAAAATTTTGAATTTCGATGTTTAAAAACTGATTAAAAACGAAAATATTTCACTCAAATCTCTACAAATTGGAAATATTTTAGTAATCTTACAAAATTTCGAGCCAGAAAAGAAACACAACTTCACTATTAGCACAGCTGATAATAATATCAAATATATTATATTGCTTACAATAGACCAAATATTGTATCAATAGATGAAAAAATCAAGTCACATATCTCAATCAATATTTTTATTCAATTCAACACAATATACATAAGATGAATAAAATTACAAAAAATCAAAATCACAAATGAATTTTTTATAAAATACAAAAACAAGCTTCATAGTGGGGTGTGATGAAAAGGAAAAATACCTAGCCAACTATGTTTTCCTATGTAATAGGCAGGTAGAGGGTATAAAAGTAAGGAATGGAGGGTGCAGAGGAGCGAGAAAGAGGAGAATAGTAGAGAAGAAGTTAGTAAAAGAGGAAAATATGAGCAAAAATTGTAAGCGAGTCCACTTTCAACAAATGTATTTAATAGAAAAACCAAACACACCCAATTTCAAGTAATACAGTAATGAGAAATATTTGCAAATATTTGCCTTTGGAAAGATGAGATGAAGGATATGTAGGAGCAAGAGAAAGTGACGATAGTGCCTTTGATAATATCAGCTACAGGTTTTATACCAAAGGAACTGCCAGAAAAATTGCACGGGTTGAGACTGCCTGGTGTGTGGTGCAAAAATGAATGCAGAAAGCATTAATATTCTGTACAAAAACTCTGATAAGAAGTTTCTTCAATACACCAGGATAGAGCTAGATGTCATTTTGACACCTCATCATAACCTATGGAAATGTAGATGGAACGAGGATCCTAATAGTAATCATAATAATTATTATTGAACAAAGATCCAAATAAAATACTGTAAATTATAATATAATTATTATGATAAAAGTAATTATTGCTGACACAATGATAAATAATTTATCTACGTATCTGTAGAAGACAGTTCTTAAACATTGTATCATAACTCATAAATAAAATCCCTCGTCAATAATTCATCACCAATAAGTTGAGTAAAAAGCTGGTAAGAGATATAAATGAGTGGTTAGCTTCGATTGACATTATATGTAAATAGTGACTGCAAAAACCAAGCCATTTACTCTTATTTTCTCCAATATTCATCTCGAGGAACAAAACAACTCAATTCTATTAGGTCTCCCTCTGCCTTCTCTCCTTTCCTTTCTTACTCTCATTTCCTTCTTACTCTCCCTCCTTGGTTTTTAGTTTCTCCTAAGTTTAGTAAATTTCTTTTCAAATCTAGTAATTTTTTATTGATGCTTCCTCTGAATTAATTCATTCTTTCTTCTTCCTGAAATTTTTAATATATAGATTTGTTCAAGCACTCGGCCTTTGCGCATAGGTCTTTTGACCTTGCGGGGACCTTCATTATTTTAATTTTGTATTATTTAGTATAATACTGTGTACTATTATTCTAATTTCCAAGTTTTTATCTCTTGTTATGATCATAAAGGATGAATAAAAGATTTTGATTTGATAATTAAATTAATAATGAAAAAAGTAATACGTAATATGGTAAACATTTCCATGACTCAATACAGTATGAATACGTTGTGATGTACAATATCACATGCTAGGCTCTACAGTTACTGAATGCCCACTAAATCCGTGATAGGTCAGCTAACTAATGACATTATTACTAAGTAATGAACCCAACAAATGGCTTCGTTCATCCTATAAATTGCTACATTCTACTGTATATGTCAATGCTGTTACTTTCCTGAAAACAGATAAATCTGAACTTTGAGACACCAAACCAATTTCCACATTTTTCGAAGAATATGTGAACGAAACAATAATTTGAAATTGTCTCACTTTTATAGATTGATTATAAGGAGAGATTGATTCACTTCAAATTCTCAGCATAACTCATGTGAGCTTCACCCTCAGTAAAAGCAAATAAATAAATGTAACTAGTGACCTTCTGGTTTGGAGAACTCGCTCAAGAACTGCTGTAATGTAATATTTGAAACCAGCAACTTTCAATTATATATTATAATTAGTGAAAATTACGTGAACAGCTGAATGATATTCATTCCACAAGAATAAATTGACAGTGAATTTCATTGAGGATCTTATTTGAAATAAGAAATTACTCTTCAAAAATTACATGATCGCTTCAACCCTCTTATGAATCAAGAATTCATTTTTTTAATGAAAAGGAGGTCATGAGATTCATTATTCCGATACAGAGTTCCAAGAGCAAATAAATGAATTAATAATCCACTCGACAGCAGCTGATTCATGATCAGCTTTGAGTTAGGCTATCAATCGCATGCCTCCTTGCATGCAATTAATAATACACTCGATTTATGATGAATAAATAGTGAGTTATTGTCAGTTTTTCACGGTAATATTGGCGTATGAATGACGCTCTATTTCCCTAATTGAAGAGACTTTTTATGTTGCTTCATTTCCTTCTATATTATCCTTAAAATGCAAAATTCCAAAACCTTGAGCCGAGTCCACACTGAACAAAAATTCATGTTTGTTGCGGGGATCAGGGAGAAACATTTCAAAAAGCTTGGACAATCATTGTTTGTCAAACAAGAAATTACAGTTTTTCCGAAAATTTGCAGTGTTTGCTGTAAAACATGAAGCCTAGTTTTCCCCACTTACAAATATTCTGTTTGGTGACGCGTCCACACTGGCGACGGGAAAACATTGTTTGTCAAATATAATAAAATTTGCCCAAACTGTTTCAACGAGCATGTTTGTCGAAAATTTGTTCAGTATGGATACGGCTTAATATATACGTCGACATTGCCGCGTTTCGCTGTAAATGCGGAACATAAATATTAACATATTAACATAATGAACATCAAGATGAATCGACTTGAACCTTAGACCGTCGACTTGAATCTTAGACCTCACTTTGCTCGGTCAATAATGCCATTTCATCTAGTCGATGTAATGCACAACATTAACCTATTTGAGTTCTATAAAAGCAAATAGGCAGCAAAGCGATCAAATATCAACCACTAGTTTCAGTGAAAACCCCCTCTCACTCACACACACACATTCTTACGCTCTTGCTCCCTATATCTTCCCTTCTGTCGCTCTCTCTCTCTCTCTCTCTAGCCCTCCTACTCAGTTATCGATCCCTGCTTGCTCAAGTTGCAATGAAAACAACAATATTATAATAGGAACAGCAGCACATACATTAATGAACCATAATCAATAACACAACCGTATAAGTAGGTCAACGACTTCAGTGAGTGCACTTCGAACAGTCAGCATCGGTTCAATGAAAAGCATTGATTTTATTTATAAGGCATTGTGACGGTATGAAGTGAACCCCACATTCATATGAATTGGACACGAGCTTGTTTAGTATAGTTCAATACATTTTTAGATTACAGTCATGAGTCAAAGACTGGTGACAACTGGAATGATTCTAATACTAGTGACCCCCTGGTTTGGAGAACTCGCTCAAGAACTGTCTTGTTGTAAATCTTTGAAGCATGCCACTTTTAGTTAGTGAAACAGCTAAATATTTCTTTAACAAGAATAATTTGACATTGGGGATCCTATTTGAAATGAAAAATTAAGCTACTCTGTCGCTTCAACATCTTTGTCCCTCATATGAAACCAAATTATTTTATTTAAATGAGAAGGTGGTCATGTGATACATGATTTCGATACAGAGTTTCAAGAGGAAATGAATGGCGGAAATCGCACATTGATATCTCAGCCTGTATCAATATATGTTGATGTGAAGCAGGGTTTTCGTTTATGCGTAAACTTCCGCAGTCGACGACGACAGGCATTGTTGACTGAAGACTTTCATATTTTCCGAATTTCAAGTGTGCTGGAAAAGCTGATCCAATAAATTTTCGTTATTTTGTGTTCATTATTTAAGAATCGAAACATTTCGAATAATATCAAAATATTGCCGTTCAAAAGTATAAACTGAAACTTTCCCATTAAAACAAAATTAAATATGAACTGTTAGGTTATTTACACATATTGAAATACGCCCAATCTGAGATCCTCACCCTGTAATGCTCGACCGCAATCAATGCAATCGAATGATGTTGCAGCAGTATTAATGTTGAGTGTGAAAACTTTAGTAATGAACAATAGATCAATTGACAAAGGAATTTTTAGGGAATGTTCGGATCCTAATTTTTCATTTTGCAGCTTTGTTGGGACTAGTTATGAGGTGAATAGCCTATATAAGAAGTCCCAATCTCTTCCTCTTTCGCTGAAGAGATAAGGATGGTTGAAAAGCTAAATTATTTCATTGTCCGTTATATTGTAATGAATTTCATTGGTTACGGTTGCAAGCTCCAAACTAATATTCCAATTCCAACATCACTGGCATGGGATTGAACATTGCCGTCCTACTTTCAATTTACACCAAAGAAGAGCTAGGTCAATTGTCTATGGGTCTATGGTCGGAATGTGTATCAGGGGACACAATTCATCGAAATTTATGCTTAAACACTATTGCAAAATAATAAACAATTATGCAAAATATTATCTCTGATAAACCTTCCAAAAATAGATCACTGCGTTTTTTCCAATGAGAGCAATCATGGGCAGCCATAATTAAGCTGTCAATAAAGAGAAGTGGCAATCTTTCATTGATACTTCATCAATTTTCCTCATCAATAATAAATTAAAAGCTTGATAATCAAATCATATTTGGTGGCGGTAAAATTTCGTCATCGCATTAACGTCAGATTCGTCCATGGCTCTTATTTGCGTTTGCTATATGCTGAATCAATAATATATTTCAATGGGATTACGTATACTCGAATCCAAGTATTTAGATGACAAGTAAGGCTAGCTACACACACACACACATCGATTTTTGTTCGTACGATTTTTGCCGTTCTATTGAATTCCATTAGTTTAAACAGTGATAATGTTTGTCAAGCTCCGTTCACTCTGCTAGAATTCATAAAGACGGCAAAATATCGTACGAACAAAAATCAATGTACGAGATGTGTAACTGGCTTGAGTGTTTTAAAATCAGGGAATTATTTTCACTTAAAAGTTGAAGGTCTACTCATCATTATCCGTCTCGAAGCACACGCATGAGCATGAAGCTTATGTGGTCATTAACCCCAGCAAACCCTTTTTTTACTTTCCTTGCCCTATTACCATAGGTAAGGAGAGTATTGCTTTCCGAAAAAATAAGCTACCCCAATTTCTAAATTTCTATACATTTCAAGGTCCCCTGAGCCCAAGAAAGTGGTTTTTGGGTATTGGTCTGTATGTGTGTGTGTGTGTGTGTGTGAGTGTGTGTGTGTGTGTGTGTGTCTGTGTACACGATATCTCATCTCCCAATTAACGGAATGCCTTGAAATTTGGAACTTAAGGTCCTTACAATATAAGGATCCGACACGAACAATTTCGATCAAATGCAATTCAAGATGGCGGCTAAAATGGAGAAAATGTTGTCAAAAACAGAGGTTTTCGCGATTTTCTCAAAATCGGTTTCAACGATTTTGATTAAATTTATACCTAGAATAGTCATTGATGAGCTCTATCAATCAACTGCCACCAGTCCCATATCTGTAAAAATTTCAGGAGCTCCGCTCCATCTATGAAAAGTTTGATTATAGATTCCCAATTATCAGGCTTCAGATACAATTTAAACAAAAAAATTCGAGTGGAAAAGATTGAACATGAAAATCTCTATAAATGTTCAGTAACATTTCCACCCAAAATTGAAAATAAGCTGGTGATTATCCAATTGCAAACTGTTGGCAACTGTTGATTCTATTGAATGATTCACTATGAAGAGATAGCAGAACTCGTATGTCTCCAGCGTTATTGTCCTGTCACCAGCTGGCTCAGATCTTTGTTTATGAGTAGACTTGAGATGCGCGTGAACACTAGCGTCAGGTGATCAATTTTCATAACGGCAAGGAAAGTTGTGTGAGTGCGCCACACCAGATTTTTTTCATAGTACACAGAAAGAATGAATTATAAAATGTGGAAAAACATTTTACCATATGAAACTTTTGTAATGTATAATATATGCTGTATTTTGTGATTCTACGTATAGTATAATCGTGACTGGTGGTCGATAGTCGATCGTGTTTTGTCTATTTCAAAAGAATATTATATGAGAGGGCTTCAGTTTTTATGGCTGTATCACTTAAAAATAATACTCTTGACTGACTTGGTGAGGTTTCTTTGGTTTCTGAAAGGGTTTCCTAGCCATGATTGCTTTTGTCCTACGATCACATTTTCATCATCTCTCTCATGTCCTCCTCCTCTTCCACCTCCTCCTCCTTCTATTCCTCCTCTTCCTCCCGTTACTCCTCCTCCTCCACAACTCTCTCTAACTTTTTTCCAAATCCTCATCACCAATACCCCTCAACACCTTTCCCGCTCCACCGTCTCCACCCCTTCTCAACTTATTCTTTTCTTCTCTATCATCATCATCATCATCATCATCATCATCATCATCATCATCATCATCATCATCATCATCATCTTCATCATCGTCTTCTTCTTCTTCTTCTTCTTTTTCTTCTTCTGTTTCTTCTTCTTCTTCTTCTTCTTCTTCTTCTTCTTCTTCTTCTTCTTCTTCTTTTTCTTCTTCCACATTTTCTTATTCTTCTTCTCCTCCTCCACCTCCTCATGCTCTGATTTCAGGGATTCTGACATGACCTAATAACTGCATTCCAGGCAGCAGGGACCGTCCATGCAGTGTCATGAACGAAGCACAGGGTTGACTTGGGTAAAATATCTTGACAGATGAATTTTGATAAACGATTTCTTATCAGGTTTATACTCCCTTTCCTTACAATCTCTTACTGATTGTAAGTTCTTGAATTTCCGATTCTTCGTTTTGTTTTTTCTTCTTCTTTCTCATCTTCATATTTGTTTTTTCTCCTTCTTTTTCAAACAGAGAAAGCTCGTTTCGGAGCTTGAAACATCATCTGTTTGAAATCTTCTGCTTAAACTAATACAATTTACAAGGACGACAAAATATCGTACGAACAAAGATCGATGTGTGTGTGTGCAGGGCTTTAAGCGGCCCATACACTGCTAGTGCATTGCACATCCTGCCATTTTTTGTATTGGTACGACCAGCTTGGCATGGCACGATGAGCGCCATACACTGCAAATTGAGTTTGCTCCGTGCCGTGCTAGGAGTCGGTTGTGAAAGTGTTATTTTTTGGCCTGGCGCGACGAAAATCAAACCTTTCCGGATTGCCATCGTGCCGTGCAATCCAGGATGTGCTTAGCACGACATTACTCACACACTGGCACGAGCCTTCCTTTTTTGGCCCGTCCTACAAGCACGACATGCAATGCTGGACCAGTGTATGAGCCGCTCTACAGTGGCAATTATCCATTCAAACTTCTTTGATTCATGTTCAACTCAATAGGGGACAATACAAATTACTAATTTGTTATATATTGCATTCCATCTTCGAATAGATCAATAATATCATAGTTATCATATTCATATTTTGCGATGATTCATGAGGGTAGTATTCGATTAGCAGTCGTGTTTCTGTTCTTGTCTATCATTCGATGAAGCAGATAGCGCAATCATTCTCTAGCTTAGCATTGTTATCAGATCGTTTGTGAACAATGTAGACGTTTAATCAAACAACAAAATATTCAATCTCAAATACGAATATTTTCATGTAATCATTGATTTTCTTGACGAATAGAATATAATGTATCATTTCGAAGAAGGTACAGTTGTTATTACTTTAGATATACCAGTATCAGCTATGGAAGGCAGTGGCAAGGCCGAAAATCGGCAAAGCTGTTCTCCTATTCATTCATTTATTATTCTTTTCATTTATTCATTGGAGAGAGTAAACAATAAAATAGTCAGAAAAGGAAAAACAGGCTATTGCCCAAAACCTCTTCAATTTCCTAATTTCTCAACTGTCATTATAATGTGACTTCCCACTATAAGAGCACAACATAATATTCCAATGTGAATGAGTAAATGAATCTAATTCTCCATATTATACACTTTCTGTCATATTTTCTTCTATGAAACGGATAATTGCTTTGATCCATGAATTAAAGATTAGGAAGAATGAAAAAAGAATTGGAGGCAAAGTTTAAGGAACAAATTAACAAATGAATTATTATCTTTATTTATTCATTGATAAATACAATATCAAGCTGTGTTGAGAATCGAACTGACTGTAATGAAGAAGATAATATTTTGATAACGCATCCCCTCACCCTTCCCTTAGCAAGCCACCAGCCAGCAGTCACCATCTCAGTCTGCCTACAACTTCTGTGGAGAACGCATTGAAAATGCCGTCTTAATCGCCAGGTATTTATTGGCCGCTTGCCACTATTAAGTACCTTTATACTTTCCTTGCCCTATTACCATAGGTAAGGAAAGTATTGCTTTCAAAAAAAATTAAAGGTACCCTAATTTAATGTTTTCTATACGTTTCATTACTTTCCTTGCCCTATTACCATAGGTAAGGGAAGTACAAGGTACCCTAATTTCATGTTTTCTATACGTTTCAAGGTCCCCTGAGTCCAAAAACATGATTTTTGGGTGTTGGTCTGTGAGTGTGGGTATGTGTGTGTCTGTGAATACAATAACTCCATTTATAATTATTAACCGTATCACGTACACCCTGAGTAGCTTCAGAGGTGGGTGATTGATACCCAGGTGTCGCTCCTGGATGACTTAGCTCAGTCGTAATGTGGGCGGGGAAAGGAGGCAAGTCGAAGTTCCTCTTCTTTCTTCTTTGTGCCTCAGCTGGCGTGGACAGCACCTCCTGGTGCTTCTGACGGCGTGGAGGTCGCTCTCTTCTCTGATGACACCACTTCGATGTAATTTTGTATTGGCCTTACGGCCTCGGTTCCGCTCCAGTATAGTAGCAAGAGGAAGGATAGACAGGAGGGACGGCAGCCAACGGGCCGCTGTGCCCCGGAGAGGATAGAAGGATAGGGACGGCAGCCAACGGGCCGCTGTGCCCTGGAGTGGATAGAACGATAGGGACGCAGCCAATGGGCCGCTGTGCTCTGGGAGGATGGAAGGGTAGGGACGGTAGTCAACGGGCCGCTGTGCCCTGGGAGGATGGAAGGTTAGGGACGGCAGCCGACGGGCCGCTGTGCCCTGGGAGGGTGAGAAGATAGGGACGGCAGCCAACGGGCCGCTGTGCACTGGGGGAATGGAAGGTTAGGGACGGCCGCCAAAGGGCCGCTGTGCCCTGGGAGGGTGAGAGGATAGGGACGACAGCCAACAGGCCACTGTGCCCTGGGAGGATGGAAGGTTAGGGACGGCAGCCAACGGGCCGCTGTGCCCTGGGATAATGGAAGGTTAGGGACAGCAGCCAACGGGGCCGCTGTGCCATGGGAGGTTGAGAGGATAGGGACGGCAGCCAATGGGCCGCTGTACCCTGGGAGGATGGAAGGTTAGGGACGGCAGCCAACAGGCCGTTGTGCCCTGGGAGGTTGAGAGGATAGTGATAGCAGCCAGCAGGCCGCTGTGCCCTGGGAGGATGGAAGGTTAGGGACGTACGGCAGCCAACAGGCCGCTGTACAAGGAGCAGGAAGGATGGGAGCGGAATGCTGTGGTCTGGGGCTCGTCCAGCGTTTAAATACTCTCCCAAAGTAGAGGTGATGGAGTTTCGCCGCCGCCAGAGGCGGTAAGAATCGTCTCGATGCGCGGAAGATGGTGCGCCATCGGTAACCTCCTTATCTCCACGGTCAGCTAGCTTTGCTGATAGCCGAGCGTCTTTCAATAATATTATTAACTATTTTCTCGTCACAATTTTACTTTGTGACAACCGATTGATTTGAAATTTTAAACTTGAAGTCCTTATACCATGAGGATACGACAATAAGAAATTCAATAAAATTCAATCCAAAATGGCGGGAAAAATGGCCGGATAATGGCTAAAAAACCATGTTTTTAACGGTTTTCTCGAAAACGGCTCTAACGATTTTCTTCAAATTTATACCTTAGATAGCTATTCATAGATAGTCTCATTTCTGGGAAAATTGCAGGAGTTCCGTAATATTCCCAAAAAGAATGAATTTTGTTAAATTTCTATCACGATTTTCTCAAAAATGACTTGACCGATTTTTTTAAAATTCATACCCTGTATAGTTATATATAGCTATATAGTTATATATCAGCTCTATTAACTGTCATGAGTCTCCTCCCTGAGAAATTGACAGGGGTCCACCCAATCCTTGAGAAATTTACTTTGTAATCTCCTTCTCGTGCGTGAGGTAGGTAGGTAGAGCAGTTTTTTCAAAATAGCCCAGTCAATAAAGGTTTTTTCGATCCGAAAATTAAATAAAAGCTGAATCTTTTACCATCGATAGAACCCTCCCAGAGGGTCATTCTCCCAAAAGTCCCAAGAAATCCCCTTGGAGCTTTCCCCCCTAGCCCCCCTCAAAGTTGAAAAATGCAGGTAATCACGGAAAATCAATTATCTCTGTACCCATTGATCGGAAACAGTTCTATCATATGCCATTCGATTTGTTACACTATGGACTGTAATATCAGTTATATTCATTTTTTCAATAAAATCAACAGTTTTCTTGATAAAATAATATATATGTGAAAATTTATGGGGTTTGCGATTTGATTTTTTTGTTTTCTTCGGTTAACTTCAAAGCAAGTAGTTTTAAAGAAAAATGAGTCAAATAATTAATGTAGCCACTCTCATTGCAAATCCATTGATGTATATTGTTATGTATTTGCGATTCGATTTGACGCCGTGGAAGGGGAAACAGTCGACGCGGAACGGCGCGGCTGACTCTCTTAGCCATAGTAAACAGCAAACTGGAAATTAATTATCTCTGTAACCATTAATCGGAAAAAAATCTATCATGTGCCATTCGTTTCGTTAAATTAAGGACTACAATATTAGTCGAATTCATTTCCTCAATGAATCGAACAGTTTCCTTAATAAAATAATATAATGTAAAAATTTAGGGGTTTTTCGATTTGATTTTTTTGTTTTCTCCGATTTACTTCGAAGTTAGTAGTTTTTAAGAACAATGTGACAGATAATTATTGTAGCCACATTCATTGCGAATCCATTGATGTATATTGTTATGTATTTGCGATTCAAGTTGACGCTGTGTAAGGGGAAACAGCCGACGCGGCTGACTCCCTTAACCATAGTAAACAGAATAATACTGCTGACTACATTGCATCTCATTTACACTATGGCACTCGAAACAATTAATTTTGTCTATTGTTTTGAGATGCGCTGTATATGGATTTTCACTTTTCAATACTCTAAAAAAATATTACAATTCTCTTGATTCAACCATGCTCATGATAAAAATTAGGATTTCGTTGTTTGCTCACAGAATTTATTATATTAATTTGAAGTGTGCCTTCTCCATACGAGTCAGAGGTAACACAATTTGATAACTCTAGTTTCAAATATTGATGTTTTTCAACGAAGTTTCATGATATATTATGTGTCCAACTCCTTCATCTTATCCTTATTTTGTGAAAAATGAAGATTCAAAATTTCTTTTCATAGCTTTTCTTGTGTTTTCTCTTGTTTCATCACTCTTTATAATTCAAACACTTGATGATGGGATGAATATCATCAGATCACGTGAACAAAAAAAATAAAAGGGTAGGCCTACCTGAGATACTATATGAAACACTGTACTCCTGATAAATTGAAAATTTTCAAGCTGAAAGTAGATTAATTTGTTGCATATTCGGTTCAAAAATCAACAAATGTTACTAAATATTACCAATATTATCACATAGAGTGAGAACGAATTACTCTGAAGCTTTCTATTCTCACTGAACATGAAGAGGCAATACCAAGCCAGAATTGCAGTTCCGTTCACAATCATTAACAGAGCTTTCAAATTGATGCTATGTAAATTTAACTATAGATGCTATTCCCCTCTCACAATTTCCCTGTTTATCCTTATCGTGATTCAGAATGAAGTAGTTGATCTCTATAATCACATAAATCAATGTAAAGTAACTATAATAAATAGTAAAAATAACAAAATTTTTAGTAATAATGCAACTTTTTCTAGGTACGAATTTCAAGGCTCATAAAATGACATTTTCTCAATCACAGGCAGAAATTCCAATGATCATCATAATAGTAATTCAGTGAAAATTTATGTATTGTACATTGTTCGACGTAAGATAAGCTACATCTTTAAGGTAATCAACGTATTTAGGATTATCATGTTTATGAATGAAAGCGAGACTGTGATAGAAGATTAGTCAAACTGAAATATAAACATTATATACAATGCATATTTCTGATCAACTATAATTACAAATGATAGTATCAAGCCGAAATGAATTGAGCAACTAAATTTCAAAGTTACTATCCACTGTTCAAATCGCACTGTCATTTCCTTTTACTTCCAAATGGATTGAATTGCCTCACTCTTCAACGTAACAATTATTGTAAAAAAAAACCAGTGGAATCGTCATCCAAATAGCATTTGAATTTCAATTTTCAGATCATGAAATTCATAAAAAACTAATTCTTGAGAGAATAGTGATGAATTGCAAACAGTGCAAATAACATTGATACAAAGCGATACAATGAAAATCAACATCGATGAATTTAATACTGGACTTATCAAATTTATATTACCGTTAATTTATATTATTTATAAAGCTTATAAAATGTAAAACCAACATTTGAAATTTTCTCTACTGGAGCAAAACATCGATAGAAAATAAAGAAGAGCCTATTATAAGCACAATACAATTGTGTACTAGAATTCACTTGAACTAACTCATCACATCAACCCTTCAATGATCACAATGAACTAGAATGGAATAAAAACCATGAAATTGATAATCAGGTACATTCTTCAAATAGCTCCACCCAACTAAATCTGTGATTGCTAAGTCATAAGAAATCTTGTTCAATAGATTTAATTTGAATGCTTCAAATAGAAAATGATCTATTCTTTTGGTGCCCTAATCAAAATCAATTTCAATCAACATTAATCGACATAAAGAAAAGCTTCTGCCAACCTTGTGTAATGAATGACAAGAAGCGAGTGGAGGTGAAAAATCGATATGTTAACAAAAATAATAGAAGATGATGAATCATCTTTCAATTAATCTTATACGGTAGGGTACTTTGTGGCTTCCATCTTTAGAATCTACTGAATTTTCATATTGGACTGTCTAAATAATGTAGATTCAACTAGTAAGAACGGAAGATAAGCTACTTTACAGAGAGAACCATAGAAAGTTTAAACTCAACAAGCCCAATGTATAAATTTTCTATGCCTCAGCCGTCATATATATTTGGCTCAACCGAAGGTATATTATCAACCTGGCTTGGAGAATATTAACTGTAGAAAACAGCAAACACTGCACGCTATGATTTTTCAGGAAATTGCCACTGTTAACACTATTGTAATCTATGATTTATCTCAGTTTTTGACATTCATAGCTTATGATAAATTTTAGCATAGAATTATGATCATACACACATAATTTAAATATGTATTATATTATGTAATAGTATGAATATTTTATCGGTTGCAAACAATATCTTTGTCTGTCATAGAATGCATGATTTAGCACATATATAACAACAAAATGATTTTAGAGAATTTAGATAATTAAAATGTGAAAAATTAGTTTCATCGCATGTCAAAAAAATAGACAAAATTGATTGTTTCGAGCGCCATAGTGTGAATAAGATGCAACTTAGAAAGCAGTAGGCCTACTACTGTATTCAACTGTTTACTATGGTGAAGAGATTCAGCCACGCCGTACCGCGTCGACTGTTTCCCCTTCCACAGCGTCAAATCGAATCGCAAATAAATAACAATATACACCAATGGATTCGCAATGAATGTGGCTACATTAAATATTTGTCTAATTTTCTTTAGATTATTTGCTTCGAAGTTAATCGGAGAAAACAAAAATCAAATCGAAAAACCCCTAAATTTTCACATATATATTATTTTATCAAGGAAACTGTTTGATTTATTGAGGAAATGAATATAACTAATATTGTAGTCCTTAATTTAACGAATCGAATGACATATGATAAATTTTTTTCCGATCAATGGTTACAGAGATAATTGATTTCCAGTTTGCTGTTTACTATGGCTAAGAGAGTCAGCCGCGCCGTTCCGCGTCGACTGTTTCCCCGTCCACAGCGTCAAATTGAATCGTAAGTACATAACAATATACATCAATGGATTTGCAATGAGAGTGGCTACATTAATTATTTGACTCATTTTTTTTAGAACTACTTTTTTCGAGGTTAATCGGAGAAAACAAAAAAATCAAATCACAAACCCCCTCAATTTTTACATATATATTATTTTATCAAGAAAACTGTTAATTTTATTGAAAAAATGAATATAACCAATATTGTAGTTCATAATGTAACAAATCCAATTGCATATAATAGAACTGTTTCCGATCAATGGTTACAGAGATAATTGATTTCCCGTGTTTACCCGCATTTTTCATGTTTTAGGGGGTTGGGGCGGAAAGCTCCATTGGGATTTCTTGGGACTTTTGGGAGAATGACCCTCTGGGAGGGTTCTATCGATGGTGGGAAGTTCAGCTTTTATTTAATTTTCGGATCGAAACTGCTTTTTTGGACCTTCATTGACTGGGCTAAAAGAACACATGTCGATATTTTATTTGTAGAAAAGCTGTTTTTACAACTTTTAAAAAATCCTCAAATTTCATAAATCAAACAAAGGAAAATGTACTCTGAACACAATAACAATAGTATAATCGTAGTTTTAATTATTCAGCCGCCAATCGGCATATTGTTATTCCCCTAAATTATCCTTGTTAATGAGGCTTATAGATAAATGAGCAAGGAAAGTTGTGTGAGTGCGCCACACCAGATTTTTGTATTTGTCTGGACCTCATTGTAAAATCGCGTTCCTCCGTATACCTCAAAATCCAACAAGCTGTATTCATGTGTCTCGTCAACACTCAATATGAGTGTTTTTATAAACTGTATGCATGGTAAGGTTCGCAGTCAGCTAGTCACATTGGAAACAATAGAGTAACTGTGCTCACGTCAATATTTGAAAATACACAGAGATGGATCGGAAGTGTAAGTTAATAGTTTACAACACTAGTAGTTCTGTGAACAGTAGACCTCGCGCTCAGTGAGTTACATTGACCTGTTGATATGTTTTCTCAAAGATTAATAAGTAATTTGTCAATTAAAAATGTCTGGAAAAAATCCTCAAAAAACATAGAGCTTTCTGTCCTATATCGTACCGTGACGTGTCGTCCCGGAATGTGAGTGTGAGCGCTGTAATCAGGTCTGGCTGCAACTGTCTACAACTTTGATGGAAAGATACAATTTTCAAGATGTTCGATGTTTTCGAACGGGTAGTATTAGTCAACTGTCCACTAACGTTAATGGAAAGATACATTTTCAAGATGTTCGATGTTTTTGAACGGTTAGTAAGACAGCTGATTTATGATGAATAATTCCATAGTCTGATTTTTACGGTAATATTGGCGTATGAAGGAGGCTCCTTTTTCCTTTTATATTATCCTTGAAATGCCAAATTTCCAAAAACCTTGTATAAACGTCGACGCCCAATTTAATAAGGAACATACCTGTCAAATTTCATGGAAATCTATTTCCGCGTTTCGCCGTAAATGCGCAACATAAAAACATTTAAACATTCAAACATTAAGAGAAATGCCAAACCGTCGACTTGAATCTTAGTTAGACCTCACTTCGCTCGGTCAATTAAGAGAAAACGTTAAGCTGATACCCGAAACTACAAAACCAGATCCAGCTCACCCAACCGGTTCAGTGCCTTATTGCTGCCCATCAATCAATTTTATGAACTATATAAATGAATCTAAAGCATAAATGAACGAGTTAGGAATGATTGTTACAAATTTGGATAAATAATGATGAATGAGTCAGCTCATGATTCTTTGAGAAGGGTCTAGATTATGAACGAACTGATGAATCCATTGGAATTAAGAATTAATGGCAAAACATACACAAACTTATTCGAAAGGAGGAACAATGAGTGGAAACGAATATAAGATCTCGAGAGAAAAACAATCAAAGCTGTGAAACCTTTTGAGAAGCAAGACGAAGCCTTACAGGAGTCAGTCAAAGAAGGAGTGTATCATGAGTTATGCGGGCATGATAGCAGAACGACTTAGTAACTGAAGCCATCTTAGGAAAAACAAAACTTTACAATCTACTCAAAAATTGTTCGCATACAACCAGCAGCCTGGTGACAGCTATAATAATAATAATAATATGGTGATGACGAAATCTTGATGACGATCTTGAAAAGGATAATCGGAAAAAAGAGGCGTAGGAGAAGAGGAAGAAGAAGAAGAATAAGAAGAAGAAGAAGAAGAAGAAGAGGAAGAAGAAGAAGAAGAATGAGAAGAAGAAGAAGAAGAAGAAGAAGATGAAGAGAAAAGGAGATTAAGGGAGGATGAAGAGGATTGAATCGAGTGAGAGTGTTACAGATAGATGATGGACAAAAAAGGGAGGATGGAGATATAGGAAATCACCAGGAGTGGAAGGAGGAATAAGTATGAGAGAAAATGATTTCCCAATTTGAAAGAGAGAATGGAGAGAGAAAGAGAGGCAGAGATTAGATTAGATGACATAAGATCAGAGAGAGGTTAGAGTGTTTTTAGATTAGAATACAGTTCTTTATTTATGTTCGTTACAATATTTACTGGCTTATACACCAATGTACATTAAATGACAGTATTGCTAATTATTCAATGGTTTTTACAAAGTATAAGAAATAAATCAATAAGAATAAAGATTGAATGCAATTGGAATAACGATAATTATAATATTGTGATAAAACTCCATAAATTGGCGGTGTTTCAACAAATAATTGTTGATTCTCTGAGAAAAAGGATATAAAATAAAAATATAAAAAATTATATACTTTTCATCAGCACACGACGATGGTAACCATTTTATAACCGTTTCAATGAACGCTGTATCCGCTATTTTGAATCGGCCATTACGTGGCGCGGTCGCGACCCCCAAATGCGCATCGAGTGGTTCGGCTACCCTGAGGTACCCCAGAATCAGATTATTTGGGTCTGTTTTCATCTTCACGAACTGCTCACGAAATATCTCAAGTAATTCCACTGTATTATGACATGTGTAACACGGATGTCCATCATGTATTTACCGTTAGTGGGCACTCTAAGTTTGCACGCAATTTAACATCAACCCTTCCCGTTTAATTAATGCTGGCAGATATCAGTGAATCTCTTCTTCACTTTGTTAGCTTGATCTTCCTCCAGCAATATCATTTTCATGATGAACAAATAACGTAAAATAGTTATTTGTGCAACTAGTGCGCAAAGTGACAGTTTGCTGCACCGAAAGAAACGTTTACGCCCGAGCCGTAGGCGAGGGCGGAATGGTTTCTTGAGTGCAGCAGAGGAACTTTGCGCACGTATTTCACATTAAGTTTTTCCTACAGTTACCATTGAATATGAAAAGTGGGTAATTATGGGTAAAATTGCCTGAAATGCATCAAATGTTTTTCTGTGTAATTTTATTATTAATAAAAACCTTAATCCTAAAATCCTAAAGTCCTCGTTGCCCTTGGTTATAATATCTAATAATAATAATTAGCGCGTTGTGCTTGGTTGCACCTCTGCTCACTATAGCAGCCACAGCAGTCACTGTTACCAACTTCATTTTGATTTTGCTGCACTGTTGCTCCATATAACCTACTAAGTATTTTGCGTTGCCATGTTGCAAATCTGGAGTGCAGAAAAATTTTTCCCGCACTAGAGCGGAAAAGTGATTCTTTGCGTTCTGTAATCAGTGCAGCAATGGCCACTTTTCAACGTAACTGTAGGAAAATGTAATAATGATGAGTTTATTCCATGTAAGTGAATGAGTAGGAGGGAGGAGCTTCACTAAGAGCAAGAACATTTAAGGCGTTTTTTCAGGCTTTCTTAGATGAGTCGGCAAGGCAGGAAGCTCTCTTATTGACTGATTAGGTTGGTGCTCGGGAATCAGCCAATTTCAGGGCTACTCACCTCACCGACTCTTCCGAAAAACGCCTTATGGTCCTACCCTAAGAGCTACCTATGATAGATGTCCAGTGTGATAGATGCCATAAAGCAGTGCACGAGGATTTTGGAAACCTTTCATTTTCAACTTCACTTGAGTCAAGAAAAACTTTGTAAAATGTCACTATAAGAAAGTTTCCATAACAAATTTCAGGATTCCTCACACACGGCTGAATGAATCCAGGTCAATTGATTCATTCTTCATGATGTTGATTACCACGGGGCCCCTTTCAATAATGGAAATATCAATGAATAATGTTGCTAGAGCCATATCCGTTTTCTAATGTCAGAAATAAAACTCTTTCATAGTCTATTTTCGATTAGAAAATCGATCAGCTGAGAATTGTTCAGTCTTATTGTAATGGACTTCTAGCACGAAACAGTCAGTCACTAAGATGAGATTTACTTAGATCTGTCAGCATTGTTCAAAGGAGAAGCATTGGCGTTATTCATCAGGGATGCTGACAATATCAAGTGGATCCCACTATAGTTGCATGCCAGGATTCTTTGTCACACATTTTCCTAATTCTCTTTTCGGCTCCTACTTCCTTTTCCACACTTTCTTCATCTATAGATTTCTTATTGAACGAGCGTTAGAGATTTCTCACTTGTGACTTACTCAGTCGTTGTCCGTCTGTTTGTATGTTCTACAATAACTCCAGAGAGAATTTATCAATCAGCTTAAAATTGTCAACACATATTCTTCCAACCTTTTTACAGGTCAAGTTCGTTGAATTGCAAAATTGACTCACTCCTTCGTTCATTTTCAGGATATAAAAATAACATTGAAATTGCATAGAAAAAAATTGTTATGATTTATCATTTATTAAGTTAGCTGAAGAATCCTTGGCATGCGATTACAACAGTTCACCCCTTCATTACAACTTCCACATCAACAAACTGATACGGATTGAGGTATCAATGTGCGGCTTTCGCCATTCATTTCTTCTTGAAACTAGTTATCTAAATCATGTATTACATGACCACCTTCTCATTTAAGAAATTAAATTTGGATTCATATGAGGGACAAAGCTGTTGAAGCGACATAGTAATTTTTGAGGAGTTGTTTTCAATTTCAAATAAGATAGCCAATGAAACCTACTGTCAAATTATTCTTGTAATAGTATATTTCGCACCTAGAGCAGAAAATGAGATTTTTCCAGCTCGAAATCGGTTTTCAAGTCCGAGGCCGTAGGTCGAGGACTAGAAAAGATTGAGAGCTGGAAAAACATTTTTGCCCGTGGTGCGAACGATATTTTTCGCCACACTACAGGTATTGCTGACAAAATAAATAAAGAATACAAAATAATGAATACTCGTTAAGCTATCGTACCTATCTCTTGATTTTAGTGGTAGAAGATTTGCAGTCAGGATTTCAGATTCTTTTAAAATTTCACTTGGAATACCACAGTCATCTTCAAGCATTTTTGAAAATTCGGAATGCACTAATCAACAATAAATAATTGACTAAAACTGGTTGCGAAGCGAATTAGTTTGATTCGAAACTGGAACTGAAATCATGGCGACTTCAGTTGATGATGAAAGTTGACACTCGCCCGATCTAGCGGATGACTTATTAACTACTTCCATGAGCGGCTGGAAAGAGACAACTTTCTGGCCTAGACCGGAAAAGAAACCCTTTTCTGACGTCGTCTGCAAACAAGGTCTTTCAGATCTACGTAGGGACTGGAAAACAGCTGCTTTCTGTGCAGTGTGGCGAAAAAGGAATATTCAGCTTCTTCCATAACTCTCATCAACTACATATAGGCCTAATTTGAATTTGCGGGCTTCAAAGATCACAATACAACAGTTCTCAAGCAAGTTCCCCAACCTAGGAGGTCACGAGTATTTTCTCTTTTTCTTCCCTGAATTAAGCAGGCTTGTTTGAAATTTGGAGAGGAATGAAAGAAAATGTACTGGAATCAATGCAGTGAGAAAATCTCGAACCTTCAATGCAGGTGAGTTGAATAGTTCCATCCTTAATCGGAAATTCAAGAATTTACAATCAGTAAGGCGGGATGCACACCGGAGAAACGCATTTCGTGAAGCCCTCTTTCATGAAACTTGTTCCATGCAATCCGTTTCACTCGCGCATGCATACAAAAGAAACGTTCCCTGCTTAATCTTATCAGTCGATTGCGAGCAACTTTCGTTCCACGTTTCCTGAAACTTTTTTCACGAAACGCGTTTCTCCGGTGTGCATCCCGCCTAAGAGATCGTAAGGAAGGGGAATAAAAACCTGATAAGGAATCGTTCATCAAAATTTATCTGTCAAGATATTTTACGCATGTCAACCCTGTGCTTCAGGAGGGCACTGCATGGTCGGTCCCGGCTGCCTGGAATGCAGTTGTTAGGTCATGTCAGAGGCCCTGAAATCGGAGCAGGAGGAGGAGAAGAAAAATAAGAAAATGGGGAAGAAGGAGGAGGAGAAGAAGAAGAAGAAGGAGAAGAAGAAGAAGAAGAAGAAGAAGAAGAAGAAGAAGAAGAAGAAGAAGAAGAAGAAGAAGAAGAAGAAGAAGAAGAGAAGAAGAAGAAGTGGAAGTGTTATTAATTTGGTTCCTAGAGTATTCTAGAGCAGATTCCTAGTTCGTTTTTTCCTCGATAGTGATTAATCTTTCTATCATTCATAATTATTAATGAGTACAAAATAATGTATTTTGTACTTATTAATGTTATGAATAATAAAAAGATGAGAAGAAGAAGAAGAGGAAGAAGAAGAAGAAGAAGTGGAAGTGTTATTAATTTGGTTCCTAGAGTATTCTAGAGCAGATTGCTAGTTCGTTTTTTCCTCGATAGTGAATAATCTTTCTATCATTCATAATTATTAATGAGTACAAAATAATGTATTTTGTACTTATTAATGTTATGAATAATAAAAAGATTAATGAACAAGTTTCAAGTGGAGTAATGATTTTCGCTCAGGACAAGATATCTATAGTTCAAGATAATAATTGAAATCTTCTTATATCCTATAGGCCCACTATATCATCCACCTTGTTACATGCCACATACCAAGTTATTTCCCAATTGAGAACTTTTCTCAACAACTGTTTATACGTGATGCATAAACTTTAATATCTGGATGATTTATTTTCCTGTTATTTCCAAATTCTATTAATTCAAATCTGAAGCTCTCTTCCCAATCATCACTGACGTTGACACTGACCTAATCTACCGTCAACCTTGCAAAATTGATTTGATAACCAATCAGAACAATAATCGAGATTGCAATCATCATTTTTCACATGCGATGCATGTGTACACGAAAGATTGCATTTCGAGATAAGTGCATCCGCTCCATATTCCAAAACATCAATAATTTTTCATTCTATTTCATAAAACTCCTCAATTTCTATTCTGTAGTCTTCCCACAGTCGATTCCGTGGCCTTCATGATATATTCATGATCTATTCCATTGATGTTTTATATTCAATCCCTCAGTTTATTACATTGATCATTCCATTATGAGCTTTGATGGGCAGATGATAGGCTTTGTTTTTAGAACATGCTCAAGCTTCGAAAGGTGGGAGCCCATTTTATACTTGTTCAAGTCTATGATTCGAAGCCAGCTTGAGTATGCAGCGCCGGTCTGGAGTCCTTATCAGATCACCTATGTAATAAAACTTGAGAGAATGCGAAATAAATTTCTAAGATTCCTCTTCTTCGAAAAATTCGGGCATTCCTGTGAGAGGGGTTTTCCTACACGTCGATTAAGATCATTGTTTGAAGTTGATGCTCTTAAGCTCATGAGAGAGAGAATCAAGTGAGAAGCTCTTGAGAGCTCAAGAGAGAATCTCTGATTCTTTTCCGTAAGATACTAACGAATGAGGTTGATTCTTCTTATCTCCTGGGAAGAATATTGGATTCGCCGTGCCCACTCTCAGATGGCGGAGATGGCATTCCCTATTCGCAGTACAGAGGTGTAGGACAGTTGTTAATGCATATTTTCCCCCCCTCAACCACATGCCAAGATTGTTGAATGGACTTGGCTGTGCGGTGAACGTGTTTTCTGATGGCCCATTAAGTTTCAAGTGCACAATAACGATGCTTTTGAGAGAGAATCAGAATAACTGAATTTTTAATCAGCAGCCATAATTTTCGCTAATATTTCTATCATTATAAAAATATCACTCTTTATACATCAATTTTTCTTCATTTGCACATTCAAACTCATTTTATTCCTACTTACCCCTTATTTTCAATTTTTTTTGCTGGCAGTTATCATTATCACCCTCATCCTATCATTCATATGAGACTGCATGCTCTCTCCTTCATCACTTCATATATTCATTTCCACCATCACTTTCACCATAAACTGTATCAAGGAATGTTTTAGAAGTAGTTTTCTAAGTATTATTTTCTTTCTTCTCAAACGTTAGTTTTAGTATCTTTTTTTTTTTTGTTTTGATTGAATTGTAGACTGTACTTATTGTTGTGTTAAGGAAATATATTTGGGTCATTACCTGTTGTTTCCGATGTGATATTGTGAATGAATAAATTATCGTTCGGGCTTGAACCAACAGCTAATCTATCTCCGTTCAAATCACGATGGGCCTAATACTAGTGACCCCCTGGGTTGAAGAACTCGAAGTATTGAGAACTGTTACACTGTAATATTTAAAACACTAGAGACAACAAAACAGCTTAATATTTATTTCAAGAATAATTTGACAGTAGCTTTCATTGGAGATCCTGTTCAAAATAAACATTCACACTTCGAAAATTACTCTGTTGCTCCAACATCTTTGTTCCTCATTTAAATCCGAATTAATTTTTTTTCCAAATGAGAAGGTGTTCATATTATACATGATTTCGATACAGAGTTCCAAGAGAATGAATGACGAAATATTGATATCTTAACCGGTATTGATATCGGTTATTGATATCTCAACCCGTATGAGTTTGTTGATGTAAAAGTTGTAAATTATGTTGTACTAGCCGTCAGGCTCGCTTCGCTCGCCATATCCGTCTAGCCAGGAGGAGCGAAGCGAAGCGAAGCGAAGCGAAGCGAAGCCTGACGGCTAGTAATATAATATTCCCAGGATTGAAGTAGCAGTGCCCAATCAATTTTTCCGCGATAAATGCATTCAAATCTTCAACTTGGTGCCAACCTAACAAAGTCAACTCAACTTAATGCCAAGCTGACAAAATTATTAATTTATTTCCCAGTTAACAACTGTTTCGAAGAGGTACTCTATCCAGATTATAGTTCTATAGTAACATATGATATGAAAATTTCAATTATAATCAAGAGATTGGGAGAAAAAGAATATACATGCTAAAATACGAACTTTAAACCCTTAAAAACAACCCTTAGAGTTAAAATATTGCCAAAAGATTTCTTAGTGCGCCTCTAAAGGGCCAACTGTACATACCTACCAAATTTGAACGTTTTTGGTCCGGTAGATTTTTAGCTCTGTTAGTGAGTGAGTGAGTGAGTGAGTGAGTGAGTGAGTGAGTCATCAGTCAGTCAGTGAGTGAGTGCCATTTCGCTTTTATATATATATAGATAAACTAACCAGCTTGAATCATGTGTCAGCTCATGAAGGTCTGTTTGTGTAATAGCCTCAGCTGATGTTATGGATGGATGAATTGAAAATCTGTGGTAATTGCATGCAATGCATTCTTTAGCTGACTAAATCACAACAAATTTGCCCTCTAGTAAGTCAAAAGTGAGAAATCTCTAACGCTCGTTCAAATAGTACTTTACTCTGTTGATATCAAGAGTAATGCTGAAGAGTTAGTGAGTTTTTCAAGTGAGTTTATTTAATTTTGAAGAGTCATGCCGCGATCCATAATATCTTGCGACCATACACGGGAACTGTACCACATTCAGCATTGAGAACCGAAGGGACTAACCAATAAGATTATTATTTTAATTCTCAATCCTCTATCAATGTGATAAATTACACTGGAATCTGTATCAAAGTAAATTCAATTGTCTAATTTGAAGTATATCTATAATCGGAGCTTGTAATGATAATCAATAGTAGGATTCTCCCAACAGTCATTAATCATCTATTTATAGAGACAACAGGTAACCCATTTTGTCTCCCTCTCAAAACAACATACAATTGAACACAATTAAAAAAGTCTTACAATCACAAAACAAGTAGCATATCAATAAACAAAAATATAATATTACCACAGATAAAGATAGCAGTAGATGGCTTATGCTATCTTCAACTGCCAAACTACATCAATAATACCCATCCAATCATTGCTGACGTTTCAAATAGAATCTCATTGAAGAAACCCAGTAACCTTCATATTGTTTGCCTCTCGGGGTGGAGAAGCTTTATAAGGGGGAATATACCACTACAGTGCGACAGATCGATTTCAATCTAATCCAATTGCGTGCGTGGAAGAGGTGAGTTATTATAGAGTGTGAGTAGAGTGAGTGAGAGGATGAGAGATAGAGTGAGAGTGAGACAGGAAGACAGTAAATGTGTGTGTGTATGTGAGAGAGAGAGTATGAGCGTAGAGTAGAGATATTGTTCAATGAATGGACCTATTTATCAGATACCTATTTATTTGTCTCTGGTATGAATAAAAGGGATGTATTTGTTATTTATTCAAATACATTTCAGAAGGTTGGATAACATTATAAATAGAGCTTCTTTATTCATATCATGTAAGTTACAATACAGTCCAGTAAAATAGTCGTTTTTCAGAAAACAGCCCCGAAAGAATCATTTTTCTCGTCGGTTTTATATGTATTTCGGGGTGCTGAATTTAAATCTGAAATTTGCTGCCACGCCAGAGGGTTGCTTCAACTCTCAAAACCCCTGAAACCCCCAAATTTGGGATTTTTTCCAGTTAATAGTTTAGCTTATGGCTCAAAGATATAAATCTTTATGTTATCTAACACAAGTCATACATATCAACAATGAAGTCAGTTCTCCCATTTCATGCCGAAAACCTCGGGTTTCTCGTAAAAAAGGAGATCTCTACAAAATGGAAGACATTAATATCGCCAATAAATTGAGTGGTCGCGCAGGATCATATGATTCCTGGTTTTTGAGCTACAAATTTTCAAAAAAGGGCCATTTTTAAGGGGTTTTTTTGAAATTCTGGGAACTCACTACTTCCACTCTTTTCAACTCAAATATCGGGGCACCGAGCTTCGCTCATCATTTATTTATTGATAAACAGAACACAATTCTTCAAAATGATTGGGGAAGGACTAACAGGCACACCCCGAAACTGTTTCTTCCCCGAATTTTGATTTATACACTATGAATAGTTCAAAAAGTGGGTTATGCTCCATACACTTGAATTCTTTACTTTGAAAATTATGATACACTATAATTTAGAGTGGTATATCATGTCATGTGAGCAAGTCAGATTGTTTTGAACAAGTCGATTGAAATTCCTAGATTAATGTTCCTCGTGAGATAATTGCCATAGCCACCTCTAATACAAGGCCCCGGCCTACGATATTGCAACGTCGCAGTGTAGGCTTAGAATCTAATACATGATTGGTGAAAAAGATCAGCTGCTATTTTTGAAAGATTCTACGCCTCCACTGCGACGTTGCAATATCGTAGGCCGGGGCCTTGTATTAGAGGTGGCTATGGATAAGCTGATTGATTGCAAATAGTTGAACAGCTGAACATAATTCTCTCTTCCCCACACAGGCACCCTCATCTCGTTATCGACAGACGACGAAAATATCATCTGTTTTTCCAAAGATAAATAATATTATTATCCTTTTAATGTCTTTCAGCGAGTTTTCCCGGGGATGAGACCTACTATCATAAACCTACTATGTTCCAAATTTCGTGAAAATCGTTTTTGAGATCGGTTGAACATAAATAACCATATATAAATAAATACAGAAATTGCTCGCTAAATACAATAGGATACCACTTGGAGCATTATAGAGTAGTAATGAAGAATCACATAATCATGTGGAAGTACAATTAATTTCAAACAAAATTCCTCAGAAAATTCGAAATTTGGTATATGGGGAGGGGCGAAAATAAAAAACCATGTCCTACAGCCAGAATAAAACTCTTCCATTGTTTGGAGGCCTTCCTAACTGATCAAATCTATAAATGATAAATCACACCAACATTTTTTCTTATGCGCTTCCAATGTTACCCTTCATATCCTGAAAAAGTACAGCAAAATTTGTTGTCCAACGTACCTTATCTGTAAAAAGGGTCGAAGAATATGTGTTTAAATTTGTAGCTGATTGATCGTATCTTTTGAAAATTATTGTCGAACATACACACAGACGGAAAACTACTTTGGGCTTGAGTTAAAAGAACTCGCTACCGCTAGTTTTATAATACGTACAATAGTTTCGACAAATTATTCTTAATACATGGAACAGGCTATAGAATCATATCCTTCTCATCAATACACAACAGGAAGTAGAGTGGTAGGGGGATCAGGGGGGGGAAGAGATTGAACTGAGAGAGTTGGAGATAGGTGGAAAATGGAAGTTTAAAATCTGTCAAAAGTACTTCCATATGCGTTGAATTATTTAGAGGTGAATTGATACAGGGAATGCGGGAAAGCGCTCTGTTGTTGGTTTCCCGAATCCGGTTCTCCACCAGGAAAACTGAGGAAACCCGATTGAGGAAAATCATGACATCCATATGCGATGGCTTAGTTCACGTTCCCATTGTTTACACTTCCCTTGGGGTGATTCTTGTACCAATGAAAAAAGTATGAATTTTTTTCCTAAGAAATTTACATTCACTCTCCTTCCTCATTTGTTCATCGATCTCATGTTTCTTCCCCTATTTCCAATGAATATTTCGCTTCTGTATTTTCGCTTTCCCACTGTAGCAGAATGGTGTGAGAATGAGTGAGAGAGAGGGTGTTCATAACAGTTTGCCTCTCTCTTTAGCTGGTATTCCTGGAATGCGCTCTGTAATACCAAGATCCCACTAAAGGTACTCCTCGTGAATTTAGTGCGGTCTTAGACATATGACACCCTTTGTACTATCCTATAGCACGCACCTTCTCATACTCTCTCAATCCTGCTCTCTCAGTCTCTCTCACTTACACACACACTATGTTTTTCTCTCCCATCCCATCTCTATCACATCTAATAAAGTGAGATCCTTACATGACCTGAGTTCCATATGTTATCGGAATTTTTCGGAGAACATCTTCTATTGAAAAGTGTACTCCGCTATATAATCAGATCTTTCTCTCTTCATCACTCTCACTCATTCTTCCTCTCCCTCTCTCTCTTTTTTTATCCATATTCGTATATCCAAGCTAAAATGGGTTGAAAACTCGAATTCAAGTTTATGTAGAGTGCCAATACGAGTCTATAGTCCACTGTCTAGATTGAACAGTTATCTGTTAAATCGGCGGATGAAATGAAGATATAGAACAATATTATTGGATAAAATTTTTTTCATATCATTTTCAATAACTTTTATATCATAGAAATCTTGAATGAATTTTTTACAATCATTAATTTGTACTATGGAGAAAAATGAGAAAGACGAATGTTAAAAGAGCAGAGAGAAAGATACTGAGATACAGGAAGAAATGAACATTATTCCTTCTTCTCCAACTCCTTCCCCTCTCAGTCCACCATCTCATTCTACTCCTTTTCATTGTCACCTGTGTTTTTCTTTGTCAGTAAGTAATATTACCATTAACGCTAACCTCGAACTGAAACATAAGCTTTCTACTTAAATGAATCAAGAGCACTGTTTTGCATGTGTTGATGGAGTACATCATTTACATAGTCTAATCTATGAGTGTAATCATAGTGAATGAGTATAATAATCATAGTCTAATACATGAGTGTGAGTGGAGATTTCATGTGCTAGAGCAAATAATACTCCACCATGTTTGTGCCAAGATGTCAGAGTAATGGATTGAGTTGACTGTGTTTTTGTCGAGAAAACATCAGACCATTTACAGTGGAAATCAAGAGTTAGATTTTGGAAATGACAGCATTTCTCATCAATCACACTAGAGCTACTCATCCAATTAATGCTGACAGATTCAAATGAACCTCCCTATATCACAATCCGTAACTCACCTCAACCCAACATAAGACCACAATTCGGTGATGCGGCTTTCGGTTTTGTGCATGGAACGGCTTTGCTGAGAAGAGAGAGTGAGGAAGAGAGAGTTTGTAAGAGAGCGATAAAGAGAAAGAGAGAGAAAGATGGATGGATGGAGAAAAAAAGATTGTAGGAATGAGTGAGTGAATTAATGACAAGAAGTACACTAGAGACCCCCTGGGTTGAAGAGCTCGCTGATAGACTGTTGTATTGATCTCAGAAATCTTTTACAAATAGTATGATACTATAACAGTGGTAGGTTCCATGGGGATTCTCTTTCAATTGGAAAAAAATACTGTCTGTCGCTTCAAAACTTTTGTCCGCTATCTTGGATCCGTTCTATGGATCCAACTTCATCCGATTTCCAATCCAGCTTCATTTTCATTTCAACTTCATTTTTTCAAATAGGGAGGTGATCATGTGATACATGATTTCGATAGAGAATTCTATAGGAAAATTATGGCGAAACCCGCACATCGATAAACCATTTCAAATCATCTCAAACTGTTTCAATGATCTCAACATTTGAAGATAATGATACAAAAATCTGGTGTGGCGCACTCACACAACTTTCCTTGCCGTTATGAAAATTTATCACCTGACGCTAGTGTTCCCGCGCATCACAAGTCTACTATTCAAAGATCCAAGCCAGCTGGTGACAGGACAATAACGCTGCAGACACACGAAGTTTGCTATCTCTTCATAGTGAATGATTTAATAGAATTAACAGTTGCCAACAGTTTGAAATTGAGATAATAAAATTTTCTCGGATTTCGAGCTTATTTTGAATTTTAGGTGGAAATGTTACTGAACATCATAAATTGTAGAGATTTTCATGCTCGATCTTTTCCACTTGGAATTTTTTGTTTAAATTGTATCTGAAGCCTGATAATTGGGAATCTGAAATCAAACTTTGCATAGATGGGGCGGAGCTCCTGGAATTTTTACAGATATGGGACTTGTGGCAGTTGATAGAGCTTATTCTTCTACTGAGAAATGATAACTGGTGATCAATAATTTTAGGTATAAATTTGATCAAAATCGTTGAAGCCATTTTCTAAAATCTCACTCTATGCTATAACAAGCAGTCAATCTTGGAAGCATCGAGAAATTCTTATCTGTTATCATCTCTACCCTCTCATTCTAAGTCTCTTTCTCACTTCTCTACGACTGAATGGAAGAGAGGACATCCAATTCATCTTTTTTATTTAATTTGATATTACTCTAATTATGCTATGTACATTATTTATGAGAAATGTGGTAAAGTTTTAAAGGATCAGTCATACATGGAAATTCAGAAGCTACACATACAGCTATTTCAGTGATTTATACAATTTTCTGCAGCACCAAAAAACTTGTGATTCAGAAACTGGAGCATCAGAGTTGAAGCAAAATTAGATGCAGTGAAGTTTAACATACTACTTGATTGTAGAATGATAAATCAATTGAATGTAACATTTAAAACAAAACTATCCCATATTTGCAGATAGCAATTGTGACGACTCGTTCCAGTGGCTACTCAAAAAAAAACTAATTCTTCAAATCATATTATGAAAATCAAGGCAGAGGCAGCAAACAATCTCGAAATGTAATGGTTATCAACGTTACCGCTAACTGATAACAATATCATATTGAATCAGTCTCTTCCAGTAAACCAATTGAGTTCATATTGCTTATTATATTATTCATTCTATTAATTTGTGAAATTATTATATTAAAATCACATCTATAGGTTACGGGAATGTTGTGGTAAACCTAACCTAAAACGTTCGAACGCTCAGAACACCAATATAGAGTCGAGATCGTTCAGACCTGCTTATTGTATAATATAATGTGATGGCATGTTTATTTATAAATTATTATTTTTCGTTATTGTGTAGGAAAAAAGGAATCTATAATAATAAGCTAATCAAATTTATTAGCACAATAAATGAGTTTATTTTTGAAAAACAAATTATAAAAAAGATATAGTATTCTGATGTACAATAATAGCAAAAAGTTACAAATACTCTTTGTATGTAAGTCTACATTGACAAACGGTACTATTTAATTCGATCATATTTATTGTTTGGATTATCAACAAATAAATATTGAATAGCAACGATCTTGCTAGATTTATTTCTCTTTGCACGAACAACCAATCAGATGATAAAGAAAGGGATACCAAAATTTGAATTGTTGAGATGCAACACAGAATGTCGAGATCTCTGTTATTGTAATTTTATGTATTATTATTAATTCACCTACACTGTTGGAATTGAACTGTATTTTGAAATAATTGAATTATATTCATGTTTTAATGTATTCATTCGTCTTGTAAGTCAGGGAATTGAATGTAAAGAAAGGAACCATTTTTCATAAAAATATGTGCATTACGTCACTCAGCTACAACCAATAGCAATCGTCCTATGCAAATTAGAAACAAAGAGATTCATAGAATTGTGAATTGAATTCGGAGGAAGAAGATTTTTGGCTGTTCTAGCACTGACCTTGCCATAGTCACACGTTTTCAGTGAACTTACATTCTTGTTGGAAAATTTTATGTAAATTATTTTTAACTGTTTATTTGTGAATTTAAATGTTAACTGTAAAGCTCCTTTTGTTTGTGGAAATAATAATTAATGGAAAATACCCAATTAAATCTACATGAATCGCAGAGTAATATACCAGCAACACGTTCTACTTGGAGGCCAGGGAATCCAGCACATGGCAGGAGAATAATCATTTGCGAACCAAGGAAAAAGGAAAACAGAGTCGCGTGAGTGTTCTTCTAGTAAATATATTGGGGCCCCATCTACGATTCATGAGTGATATAAATTCTAGTGAAAATTAATGGTCATGACCAGATTGTAATCAGGGGAAATCCAACATTAATCTACATTATAATAATCATCATTAAATCAGATTAATTTATAATATCCTGTCTATCGATCAAGCTATTCCAAAGCAGAACTCACAACCCTGTAAATATTATTCTAACATACATCTTCTTTCAATTGTCACAAAGTGAATTTCTGTGACGAATGGAGAGCCATCATCTAGTGTAAAATTAGCGAATTTATTCTGTTTTAGAATAAGAATAGGGTCGACTTCCAGATATATTTTGTTGGACTTGTAGTTGTGTATGTACATCATCACCATCGCTGTCAACCCCTATAAATCATCAGCAACAGATTCATCATAACCAGAAATTTCCAGATCTTGTTTACCACTCTGAGCGTTCTCGTATTTAGTATTGCAGCAGCAGCAGCTTTATCATCAAAGCGATAGGCAACTACCGAGTTGAGTCAGTATCGTTCTTCTTGTAATTTCTGGTGAGGAATATTGTTTACCGGCCTGATTTAGTGTAGTAATTAGTATCATTGTCATCATTAGCTGCACCCTTAGCATCAGCACTAGTGGATTCAAACCCTGTCACATGACCAGTGGCGTGATCGTCTTTTCAGACTCCCATTGGTCGGCAATCTCTTTTCCCCCCGCCTCCTAATTTTCAGCGACCCGGTGCTGCTTCAAGAAGACCTGGGAGAGAAGCAGTTGTTCGGTGGTTGAGCGTGAGATCGGGTCGCAAATCTCCTCTCCTTACGACGTTCCCGGTACTAATTATTTATAGGAGAATTATTCTATTTTGTGTTAATATAGAATATTGTAGGACGAGTTCCGGACAACTCGAAGTTAGAACTCCCTTGTGGGATTTTCTTTCTTGTCAGCTATTTTTCCTAAATTCGTATCACTGGGGGTGAACGAGTTATCCTTGGTTTGAAACCTGTAAGGGATCTCAAGTTTGTGCTACAAATAGTTGAGTGGGGAATTTAGCTAGGCTCTTATAGCGGATTATTTTTGAGTACTCAATTTATAAGTCTCGACTCTGTCGCTTCACGACGTTCAAGTTTAATATGGGAAGTGGGAATCGGTTCGCTATTCTCCGTATCAGTATCCACGTCGATTCAGGTAATTGTATGTCAGGACTGGAAGTCCGTATATTTTTCCTTCTCTGTAGTAAGGTGGCCTTCAGTTTAAAGAGTAATTTTTCTCCATTTAATTTTCATTCTTTTAGGGAAATCCCTGTCCTTTTTAAGAATAGTTTTTCTCAATTAATTTTTATTCTTGTGGGAAAATCCCTGTTATTTTTGAGAAACGTTTTCTCGATTAATTTTTATCCTTGAGAAGAGATTATTATCATTCATGGTAAATTTTCCTTGCTTAGTTTTCATACTATAGAGTGGCCCTGTATTTTAAATTCGCTTAGCAGTTTCTGACTTGCTGTAATTCTAAGTAGGAAAAGCCCAATCCTTTTCCTAGAGAACTCAGGTGCAGCTTGAGTTCGTCCTTGTCGAAGTTGGTAGACTGCGACGTCCTTTCTCTTACTTTCTCTTCGCTTACCCTATTCTAAAATTCTTCTAGCTCTCAGGTACAGCTTGAGGACTTCCTCGCCGAAGTTTCTAGACTGCGGCATCCTTTCTCTAACTTTTTCTTCACTTTCCCTATTCTAAAATCCTTCTAGCTCTCAGGTACAGCTTGAGAACGTCCTTGTCGAAGTTGGTAGACTGCAACATCCTTTCTCTTACTTTCTCTTCGCTTTCCCTATTCTAATATCCTTCTTGCTCTCAGGTACAGCTTGAGAACGTCCTTGTCGAAGTTCCCAGACTGCGACGCTTTCTGCTCTCAGGTGCAGCTTGAGAACGTCCTTGTTGAAGTCACAGACTGCGACGCTTCCTGCTCTCAGGTACAGCTTGAGAACGTCCTTGTTGAAGTCACAGACTGCGACGCTTCCTGCTCTCAGGTACAGCTTGAGAATGTCCTTGTTGAAGTCACAGACTGCGACGCTTCCTGCTCTCAGGTACAGCTTGAGAACGTCCTTGTTGAAGTCACAGACTGCGACGCTTCCTGCTCTCAGGTACAGCTTGAGAATGTCCTTGTTGAAGTCACAGACTGCGACGCTTCCTGCTCTCAGGTACAGCTTGAGAACGTCCTTGTTGAAGTCACAGACTGCGACGCTTCCTGCTCTCAGGTACAGCTTGAGAATGTCCTTGTTGAAGTCACAGACTGCGACGCTTCCTGCTCTCAGGTACAGCTTGAGAACGTCCTTGTTGAAGTCACAGACTGCAACGCTTTTTGCTCTCAGGTACAGCTTGAGAACGTCCTTGTCGAAGTTCCTAGACTGCGGCATCCTCTCTCTTTCTTCCTCTTAATTTTCCCTACCCTGTTTAGCACGAGATCTCAGTCCAGACTAGAGATCGTTCCCGTCGCGGTCCTCAGACCAGCGAGAGGTGTAGGAAACCTTGTGTAGAGCAGGATCTCAGTCACAGATTAGAGATCGACCCAGTCGCGGTTCTCAGACCAGCGAGAAGCTTAGGAGAATCCTTGAAAACCTTTCCCCATCCTCTAATAATAGTCGACATACTGACTATTAATTTAAAAGCGTTTCGGACGATTGAGAGTGATTCTTATACCCTTAAGGGCAGTCACAGGTTGGCCCTTAATAACCGGCGCGCAGTCATCAGATTAGCGCGGAAATCCTGTTTAGCAGTTTCAGAATTGCTGAAAATCCTTTCGCAGCTGCAGGCTCGCGATTTAGAAATCCGACACCCGAAACATCATCCTCCAAACTTTAATTATCATAAAATTGAAATAGATATACTATGTTTAGCTAGCAGGTCCAGCCTGCTGAGAGCTAGAGCGCAATTCTCAGATTGCGGATTATTGAGCAGATATTTATTCGCTGTAGAGGATAATAATCTTATTATTGATTCTCTGTTCCCTATACCCTATACCGTATACCTCATACCCTGCATCCTATTCTCTGTAGCTTACACCCTATACCGTGCCCTATTCAACTATATCTTAAATACTACTAATAACTCCATAGTTCCGTCATACCTTCACCCCATAGCTCTCACCTTAAATCCCATAGAAAAACCACATCCCGGGCTTGCAGGTACAGCTTGCTCGCCGTCAATTCGCAGTTGGTTCAGATTGCGTACTACCTTTATAAATAGAATTATTGGTAGGGATCTGATAGTCAGATCCGTCTCCTTGTATAGGGTTATCTTAATCTCCCTTAACACCCACCCTGTATTCCAAAGGCCGAGGGCCGAATCGGCCAGCAACGGCACGGACAAACTCTCTTCCCTTGATTATTAAAAATCTCGCGAAAGAAGCAGAGGGTAAAGAATCAGGATAGAGGGAGAAGTGTAGGTCCGGTAACTCCACCTGGTAGTACGGCTACTGACCCCGACCCATATCCGACTGTAGCTAGTCCGCGTTGTAGCAATACTTCGCAATTATTAGGAAACCTAGAGGGTGGAGTAGGACATTCTAATACAATTCTTGAATCATTATTAAATTGTAATCTGTACATGTCTGGTATTGTTAAACCAGAACACGTTATACTGATCATCAGCATTAACTTGAAAAATTATTATTTACTATCTGCTTATCTTGAAAATTGTCAATATATTGAAATAACTGAGCATATCTTCCAGTTCGTTTCTTTTCTGAAAACCTTGATATCGTCTTGTTACCAATGTTACCATTGGTATGGTGATAGACCTCATATGGTCAGTGTAACAAGTCGGGAAATTAATTGAGTGGAGGGTTGTGGATGGTTGCTAATGTATCAGTGGATCACTGCGGGATTAATGAATATAATTCTGCTTACATTTGCTTTTACATTGGTCACTGTCGGCAGCTTAGCTTATAATTTCCAGACTAAATTAAACAGTGTATGTGGCATTTTGCAGGATTTAAGTCAATGTAATCCAACACTGATAGGATTAGATTCTGTACTCGAACCCCTTTTCGGAAATTATATTTATTTAATAAAGTATTCATCATCAATTCTGATAGCGGTAAGAAGCACAATCATACATGGATTTGTGATCTATATCTTTGTTCGGGTTGCATTGGCTCTTTATCAGAACAACAACCAGGTAATAATTTTAAGATCGCTTTATTTAAGCTCAATATTATTGGAACACTCCAATCCTACATCTGGGATAAACTACAGAGGTTTATGGAAATTTCATCTCAAGGATAATATATAAGCCAATAGGAGGGACTTCGCCCTCCTAGGTTTTTAATAAAGGCAGCAATTCAATTCAATTCAATATTAGAGTAAAAATCATACTATAGAATTATTTATCATAAACGAGCTGTTGAGTGAATTATAAATTGCATGCAATGGTGCATGCAATTAATATCTGAATGTAACTTGGTAAAAAATCAGCTTTCGTGTGGTCTGGACTATTAATTGCATTCAATGAGGCATGCAATTGATAACTCGAAATAGCATAGTAATTCATCCTGAATTTTCCCTGCTTTCAATTCGGTAAGCTTTTTATAATAGTAGCATAGTTGTTTACAACAAATTATTGACATTGTCAGTACAACAACCCAAAAAGCCATTAGTTTTTCACACAACACCAATATCTCGCCGACACGACAGGACAGGACATAATTTACTCTGATTGTCAGTATTAGAGGAGGCTGTGGTTAATAACTGCGCGAGGTCTACTGTTCACAGAACTACTAGTTTAGTAAAACTTTCATTAGAATACTAAATAACTGAATGGAACGTTACGTGCGCATGCTCATTACGGTGCTGTCTTGGGATCAGATGGCCTTGTATCATTAAAATTATTTATTTTAAATTGCCATAATAATAATAATTATGATTACTACTCAAACGTTCGATAAAAGATCATATTATGAACAAATTCGATGTGTATGAAGTTGCCGCTTTGATCAAATGCGCCACTGTATTCACGACCACTGAACGACCACTACATGACGTTGTGTTTAGTCGAGACAAGAGACGACCACTACACAACATCCGTATGATAAAAATCGTTGATCGATGTGTTTGTACATCACCCATTTATTTCATTGCGCTACCATTGGAATTTGGTTGTTCGATTTTTCATCGTATGACCAGAATCGATGTGTGTGTAGCTAGCCTAAGAGATTATTCTACTATGGGTAGACATCGTAATATTGATACGGCATATTTAATTCAAAGTTATGGTGCAACACAAAAACATTTCACCAGAGATAATGCAAATATGATTGTTATATTCAAAATTGATCAATTATCACTCAAATTAATACATAGAGACTATGTGGGTGAAGATATTTGCTTCAGAGATTTCAGTAAATTGTGTTCAAATGTGTGGAATTCTAACAAGCATAGTTTTCTTAATATTATGACTGAATGTGTAGCTAATAGTGTGAAATATAGGCAGGGTCTGGATACCTTTATTGACATTCAGTAGAGAGTGAGTAGCAGTGAAAGAATGAGGATCTCTTGTAGAAGACAAAACGCTAGCGTTGCTCTAATCGCTAAGATTAAGAAATTGAGGAAAGTTATTAGAGACAAATATAGAAGCATTGTGAATTTTGAAAAGCAATCTGACGATTACAGAGAAAAACTTTTCAAACCGATTATCACACCTCCAGTTGAAATGGGGAAAACTAAATCTTCTCACCAATCCAATCAGAGTTTTATACCAAAAGAGGAGGAACAAGAAGAAGAAGAAGACGAAGAAGAAGAAAGTATGGATCTAGGAGTGGATGGAGGAGAAAAACATGATGATATTAGTGAAACAACAGAAGTTGCATCACCATCAGCAGCTGAAAAAAAACACAGAGAAGAGATCTTCTTCTCCGTGAAAAGATCTAAGCATAAACGATTCAAGTATATTTGATTCGACTAGACTTGAGAGTGATACATCCAGCAAAATAAAAAGGTTAAAGAATCAAGTGCTTGCACAATATTTGTATACATTTCATAGTGAAAAATTGGATAACTCAATTCCTTATGGAATTTCCTATGATTCTGACCGGAAACTATATTTTATGGGTGAGTTTAATGTTAGCTTTGATAACTACTTCTTTTATATTGATAGCCAAAAATTCTGAATTACACATGGTCTATTAGAACTGTTATTTGCCCAAAGACTAAATTCATATCTCTTTGATGAAAAATACCTAAATAAATACAAGAAGATTTTATCAATAACAAAAGTTCATTTGGATAGACGAGGATATTGTAACAAATTATTTTGAATAGCAAGCAAAATCGCTTAATGAAAAGATTTTATAGGTCTCGAGCAAACAGCTGCTCTATTATCGCCGGGTGCGATATCAACAAGTGAGAGATTAGATAATAACGGGTATCCTGGCTACAATTTGAACAGCCAAATAGAGAAGAATATTATTTGCTATTTATTGAATTATATAAAATATTGGAATTTTGAGGTTAGGCTATAATACATACTGGTCGGCAACCTAAATAATCGATCTAGCCGTATAATTTGAAATTTAGCCAGACACCTTTGGCGAATTTTTGTTGTAAACAAATAGCATTCAACTAGAGGACTTGGTAACCACATAGCATGCTATTGTAGATGGAAAAACAACTTAATAAGCTTATAAAAATGTATTGTATAAAATGAGCATGTACAAAATACATAAAATAAATAAAATATTAAGGAAGTATGTATATTCTACCAGGCGCATGGATACATTTGTAATTTTCAGATGAGCCAATCAAATTGCAGTGGCTGATGGGTGGTAATAACGAGTCGATTCAAAAATAACACCCCGATTTTATATAAATGATAAGAATTTGTAAGTTATAACTACTCAGTTCATGTATTGAATGCAATCTGAGTAATTATAAAATGTAATACATAAGATATAGGTAATAGCCCAGCAGATTGGCACGGACTATTTGATTATATAATGGTGTAGTATTTGGATATTTAAATAATATGCAAATTTGGAAGACAGAAGTATGATCATAGAGAATAGGGGTAGATCAGAGCCCACTTGCTTGCCAGACACCACCATGGAATGCCACTAAATTTATAGAGCACAAGTCCCTTTTTTGTTAAATTGTATGTTTGAAAGATTTGAGTTCAAATTCATTAATTAATTTTCATAAGACTTAGTGATGCCGTATTAAGGCATAAGTCATTCAGATATTTATTTATTCCCTTGGAGAAGTCAACTTCGGCCACCAGAAAACCCAAGATAATGGGAAATTCAGATTGCCATCATCATCTTGTGAATTCCAGCATGTGAGTGATAATTAATGAGAAAAATATAAATCTAGGGCACCCTCAGTGCTTCAAGTGAAACAAGATTTAAAAAGCTAGCTCATCAAAAGGTTATACAAATATTGAAATTAATATCAAACTTGCGCAAGTCTTGAAAAGTACAAAAAACATATTTTATTAATTAAGAACTATTTTATCAGAATTACATGTCTAAGTATACACCGATGAAATAAATATTTATATTTGAAGGTATAATATAATATATGCTCACTCGATCATTATGTTTATTGGTAAATTGTAAAAATATAAATGAAGCTCATGTTCACGGGATAAATTGATTTATCTAATTTCCATCAGAGGCCGAACCTTTAGCCCTGAGATATATTTATTAATATATGAGGGGCCTAGATGCAAAAGTCACATTCTCCATTTTTTTGAGAAATTGAGTTATTTATATGGCTGTGTTCGTATTTTAAAGGGGAATCAGACTGTCTGGTTGTTTTGTAGCAAAACTCACTTTTACAGACCTAAAAATTGTATTGAAAATCACGATTTGGATCAAAAGTCACATTTACCAGTCGATGTTTTGCAGCAAAACTCCCACTCTCCAGTTGAGCCAATCACAGGGCATCTGAAGGTTGCAAAGCATCATGGGTGTGCTCAGTTCATTGCTCTCAGTGCTCTGTTTCGTTCTGCACTTTTGTTGGTTGGATTCATTTGTTTTGATCGTCCACTTTAATTTGTTATATTATTATTTTGAATTAGTTCAATATCCAATTAGTAAGGAATTCAATGAAAAAACAAGTCAAGATTTCTACTGGACTGACTAGAGAGAAAAAAATATCTCTTGATAAGTGGAAGCGGAATGCTGCAAAAAAGCATGGTGATATTCAATATGGAACCACTTATCATTCCAAAATCTAACTCATTATACTAACAAAAAAGGACGATGTGAAAAATTTGTTGGAAAAACACTACGGTGATCAGTGGAGGCAAAATAAAGAGTTGATATTCTATAGAAAAATTATTGATGGAGCTGTTGATGAAGATGAAGAAGAGCCAACATGTGAGCCGTTTCAGGAAATAGATTACATCAATGTTTGATGTCATACATTAATCATTATTGTTAATGTCATTCTTATTTCTACTACTATAAACAGTTTTTTTTTTTCATAATGTATTTGAAATGTATGTAAATACTTGTTTTTTTTCCATGAGGATGAAGAAGAGCCTTAAGAGCCTTTTCCAGAAATAAATTACAGCAATGTTTGATGTCAAACAGAAATGACTAATAATATTTCAAGCTTATTAATTTCTACTGCTATGGACAGTTTTTTTACTATGTATTAAACTTGTATGAAAATACTCTTGTTTATTTTTTCATGGTTATTCCTCCTGGTAAGAATGTTATCACAAATCACTTGAGATTTATTTTTCTTGGTTCTAGTTGTATCCCATCTATTTTCGTACAAAACTTACATTCTCCATGTAAGTTTGCTTCAAAATTCACATTTAACCAAATTTTGCTACAAAACTCACATTTTGTGTATTTTGAAGTTAAATTCCTGTTTTATTTAATTCAACAACTTATTGAAGCTGTGTGCAAGTAGTTGGTATGGTTTCAAGCTTTGCTTGAAAAAAACTTGCAACAATATCCTTATTTTATCATCATGAAACAGTTTTTTGCGGTTTCCCAAAAATTTGGAAAAGTGGAGGGTGTGACTTTTGCATCTAGGCCCCTCATATTTGAGATTTATACTTTTATTAATTGATTATATTGGATAGAGTGCTTGCGTAGCAGCATAGAGATCCCGGGTTCGAACCCCTCTCATTACCAAAAGTTTTTTAACCAGATCACCCCCGTGTTATCGGATGGGCACGTTAAACTGTCGGTCCCGGCTGAAGTATGACAGTCGTAAGGCCCATTGACGGCTTAAATTATATATTCAGGCGGTGGAACATTCCCGAAAGGGAACTCCCCACCAACAAAAGCCATACAAATTTATTATTATTTTTTTTTTATTAAATATAAATATAAATGAATAAATTTTATTAATTTGGAAAAAAAGTATATGAGATTTTAATCAACAAGCATCAGCAAGTCAATAACTGAGCTGCGTAATCTAAATGTGTATGATTGATGATTTAAGAAGCACATGGTAACTTTTCGTGCTAAAAACTAAAACCTAATAAGTGAGCTAATCTGTGATACTTCTTTGATATATATTTTGTTCTTATTTTTACTGTTTTTGCTTGTTGCTCTATATATATATATATTTATTTGTGGATTATTTGTGTAATATATTTATATAAATTTTTATGGTGTATCCTTCATTTGTTTCCCTATCTCCATGCATGACCAATCTTGTTATAATCTATTTAGTTACCAGTTTTGAAATATTAATAAGATTACCATCCGACTATATTCTTTGCCGAATAAGTTGGTTAAGACAGCGATATACAGCATTGATAATAAAATCTTTGGAAATAATACATTCCAGGGATTTATATAAATTATCTAATATCATTAAATACGACCGGAAGAATCTCAAAATTATAGCATTAAGTTGTAGCAGTGCAAATTCTCGCATCTATACTTGCGGATTTCAACAAATCAGTCACAGAAATTGTGAACTGTTGGAGCGGCCGATGTCAGTAACCAGCAAGAGCAGAGAACTGCGGGAGCTCCTGGGCGAGCCAGTAAGAAATTGGTATTATTATTATCCTGAGAACCACAATAAGGGTTATATATTTCATTATTCATGCTCTACCGACTGCAGCCAGGCAGGGCAACTCATTATTGAAAAAAAATAATGTGACAATATGTGAAACGTAACAGTGGTGTAAAGTCTCGCTTAATTCAAATGCTGTTTCCTGTTAAAAAAAACAAGTAAGAGAGACTCAGGGCTATTGAAATTTGCAAAAAATACTTCTAGCAATAGAATTTACCAATATTATGACAACTATGATGAATTGGTTGACAGACTTCATTTATTAAAATCATCAAAACTTCCTGGACACTCAGGTCATGATGTTGAGATTGCATCAATTATAGAAGAATTACATGAAGGTAAAATTGTGAAATTGTCAGAATGAGCGTGCACAGATTCGGAGGTAAAAGGGAGAGAGTCGCTGCGAAGAAAGATATTGTATGGAATGAACCAGATCTTGACAGTTTTAGTGAGAGAATAATCCAGGCAATTAATCAACAGAGTGTCAGTCAATCTCTGCATTCGTACTTAGATTCACAATTATCTAATATAGTTAAGAATATTGGATTGAACGAGATTGAAAAGGAACACATCTTCAGTACATACAGTTATCTGACAATATCAATAGGGGAGTTAAAGAGAAATCTATCAATTTGGAGATTCTCTACATGATCTCAATGAGCAATGCCCCAGATGGAGACGTCACACATTGTATTAAATCTTACACTGAGTCCTCGGTGTTGTAATATCAAACTTATGAGTGTGTGGATGAATACTACGGAACACCAGGCTGAGAGATTCAGTATAAGATTCAATATTACAGTCCAAATCACGGGAGGCCAAACTCCTGCACACATTTGATCTGTTCAGCAATGACTATCTGTGTGAGAATAATATTTCTTGCAAGTTTAAGTCGTAGTGTAGCAATTATTGCTAGACACTAGATTTAGAGACCTTTAAGGTATTGAAGACAGTGTACAAAATCAAACAGGTCAAGCAAGGAACTTGGTGCATATAATTTGCGGGATTGCGCCACTAATAAATTCTGACGATCTAGGATGGGTTTGATAGACCAAATGCCATTCGAAAGATACTTCGCAGACAGAATCTTTCCAAGTTTCAGGCTCTATTGTGTGATTTTTCACGCTGTAGCTGCTTCTGCTCTGTGGTAGGAACTTTATCCCTAAGTCGAAGTAGGGCACAGATAGAAGCTGATATATTAGCAGGTAAGGACAGAGAACATATGATCTCGATCTGACGCCACTTAATATTTCCACTTAGATCGGTTCCTTTATCCCAATTTGGATCAATTATTTCAATGATTGTCTTTGATCTGTGCTTAACACGTACAAACATGCCAAGAACAAAATCTGAAGGGCTAAAGAAATAGTCGAATTCAGGAAATGAAGTATCAAATTTTAAATATAATGAGCAATAATAATAGTTTATGAACAGAAGTTGGTTTCAATATTTGATAAACAGGTTTGAATAATAAATTTTCTGTTGACAGACTTAATTGAATTTGTGCTATGATGCTGGGCTATCATGCATGTTCTTTTTCAAATTTTAATAGGTAAATTAAAGTTCTAAATGATTCAACCAGAAATATTAGAATATTTGAAATTTAATCAGGGTCGCAGTTCAGGCAGATAAGGACAGTTAAACGACCACAAAACTTACAATTATAATTCAGTACCTATACTTATATATTGATAGCGCTTTCGACGTTGCCAATCTATTTATCGAAGTAAAATTGAAGTAATTTTTGTACTTTTCGAAGCGAAGGGTGGGGCCCCATAAAATAGAAAGAGAACTCACGTGATACTTCTTGGTATGGTAGTTTCTTTGAATTAATTTAGATTCGATGATTTGTCCAAACTTCGATCTTCAGCATATGGGAGATTTTTTTGAAATTAATTATTTCCTTCACCAATCAAAAATTGATAATAAAATTCAGATTCATGGAAGCAATCAATTGACAGAATAATTTACAAGTACAACAAATAATATCACCTCAGGTATAGGCTAACAATTAAAATACATGAATTTAACAAATAAGAATCTCACTAGAAAATGGTAACTTTTAGAACAAGGTCTTCACAGTGAAGGCATTAAAGGGGAAGTAGTGTCTCTCTTCTCCAAACTTTTGCTGAGCAGTTCCATCTTACTTAATTTGCATAGAAATTTTGCTATTGGTGGAACTAGTATGACGCATACATCACGTCAGAGATGAGTAAGAGAATAGTTCTTGCTTTACAATAAAATAAACTTGAATTATCTGCCCTTTATTAGTAAATAAATTCTCTTCATATTTCTCCTTATCCAACATACAATGTGTTACCGCATATGATAAGGCTTTTCTAGTTGCTGATAACAGAAATAGATTATCATGTTTGAATATCATGCCTTTTTGGTGTCATTTTTCTGACCTATGATTGGCCTGAACGGCTTACAGAGATTTTTACATCAGTCCATGCGGTTGATTCTATAATAATCATTATATCATATTAATATTTCATACTAGAGATTCTTATTCCACTAATGAATAACAAAAAATGCATATTATAATTCTTATCAATGATAATGCTTGTACCATGATCATGCTCGCTTTTATAATATCTAACATGTTGTACATTTCCATTAATAAATTATTTTGACAATAATATAATATATTTTTATTTTGAAACTCTTATCCTTATTATAATAATAAATTATTGGTTTCTAGAAGTAATTATATCATCGTTTCGAAACGTAAGTTCAGCAGTACAAATAATTCATTTTGACTAATTTCTTGACTGCATTCAAAACAGCTGTTCACCAACATAAACAGAGTTGTAACCTCTAAATTTGATGGTTGACTATAAACAATTCACAAATTATTTGCAATAAATAGTTCTCCTAAAATATGCTGTATAGAATGGTGCTCTTATCTCAGTCTCAGCTGTTGATAAGTATAATCTTAATTGCTATCAGGTAACAGTACATTTTTGATATTTTTCCTAGCCTTTGACAATAATAATATCTTCCATTACCGTAGAATGGGGTGAATAGGGACGGTTTTTCACCCTTTTTTCTCATAACTTGCACAAAAATTATTTTATTCTGTTTGTGATCCACTTATGGCTTTCACTCTTGGAATAGGTATCTCTTGGATTAAACAATTTTTTTTGCATCCACCCTTTTTTTCATGATTATTTTTTTATTGCTGTCCCTATTCACCCCAATGGTGGGATCAATGGGGACGCAAGTGTGTACAGCATGCAAGTTTTTTTCAGACCTATTATGGGGTGTGCATAGGGACGCAAAGGACCTTATTAATAATAGAATAAAATATTTTTAAATATATATTTAATAAAAATAAAAGAAAATACATTTGAAGTTAAAAATATTCGATAAAAAATGAAATCCATAATAAATTAAGTCATTAGAAGCTACAAAGTTCAATATTATATCAGCTCTTCATTGAAAAAATATCTTCCTCTCTTACTAGAGATGTCTTTCAGAATTTTTAAAACTTGCTCCTTATTGAATTCGCAGACATCTGGAAAAATATAAAAATTTTGCATTTTCACAGAATTTTTTGTCGAAGGAATGATCCCATGAACTTATCACCTGAAACTTTTTCTTCAACCTTCCCAATAAATACTTTCACCCCTGTGTCATATTGGAATTTAACTCGCACCCAATTTCCTTCTCCTCCTTGACTACTTCAAGATAAGTCTTTAAACTTCTATAAAACCAGCCAACACCAGTTTTAGGCATTGTCCCTATTCACAAAACCTCAACATCCAAACGGTCAAAATTAAAAAAAATCTAGAATAAATCAAATTCCAGTTAAAGCTTACATATTCAATGTGTTATTACTTATTAGAATCAGTACAATTCATAGAAAAATACTTCAAGCTTGTGACTACAAACAGTTCAAATGTCCAAACAAAACTTTATACCTTATATACCTTATATACCTTATATACCTCCTTCCTCATCCATTACCCACATCTGTGGGATCGATGGCGTCATTATACAATAAAAACAACACTTTCATACTCAAGTCAAGATCAAGATGGCAGAAAGTGACTAAGTAGTTAAAATTTGAGTCAGATCATCACTCATGAATTCACGCACTTCATAGTAGGCTCTGACTCTCATAAATCCGGTCACCACTCTCTCAAAATCACGCAAATCCAACTGCTTCACTCCTGCAGGCAGTCTATTGAAGTAGCGTAATGCTGCACTCCCATAACACACCTGCGACCTCTGAAGACGTACCCTCGGGATGTCAAGCAGCTCTCGATGCCTAGTGTTGTGATGGTGCACATCATTCCGAGTCAACAAACCATGCTGACTCTTCTTGACATGCAGCAGGCAGAGAAGAAGGAAGTGGCTGACAACTGTCATAATACCCAGTCTTACAAAAAGGGGCTTGCAGTGTGCTCGATGTTCGCTAGCAGTTATAATCCGTGCAGCCCGTTTCTGCAGCTTAAGTACTTCCACCACCCTTGCTGAATGACCCCACATGAGCAGACCATAGGAGATATGGCAGTGGAAAAGTGCATGGTAAGTCATTACCAGATATGCCTCTGTCACATGTCCCCTCAGCTTCAGCAACAAGAAACAAATTCGCGACAGCCTCCTGGTCACTTGTTGGATGTGGCTAGCCCAGTTCAGTTTTGAGTCCAAGACAAACCCTAACAGCTTTACAGGGTCCTGTTCAGCTGGCAGGCTGCGAGACAAACTGCAGATTATGTTTTGTGTCTTGTTCTCATTCAACTGAAAGCGATTTGCCTGGAACCATGAGGTTGAAGATTGGAGATGCTCTGCTGACAGTTCTAGCACATGCTGTAGGTCCACTCCAGATGACAATAAGGACGTATCATCAGCAAATAGCAGAGTCGAGCCGTTGCTGTCCAAGTCATTTATCATTATGATAAACAGGATTGGTCCCAGTATTGAACCCTGTGGCACTCCAAAATTCACAGGAAGTGGGCTGGAAGAAGCTCCTCCGAAAGACACCACTTGTGCCCTCCCAGTCAGGTAGGAATTCAATAGAGACAAAGCTGAGTCCACAATCCCATAGTAATGGAGCTTATCAGACAAAATTCCATGGTCAACGCAGTCAAATGCTCTGCTTAGGTCACAAAGAGTCAGTGCCAGGGATTCACCATCCTCAAATGCTGAACCAATCCGTTCAGCAACCCGATTTACCGCATCAAAAGTAGACCTCCCTCTGCAAAAACCGAATTGCATGTCTGAAAAAAGGTTATTCCTCTCAAAGAAGTCCTCAAGTTGGGGCTTGATGACCGCTTCAACCACCTTACCAAAGATTGGAGTGATGGATATAGGCCTGTAGCTGTTTAGGCTCTGGTGGTCACCCTTCTTGTAAACCGGAGTGGTTCTAGATGTTTTCAAGAAGTCTGGAAAGATGGCAGTCCTCAGGCAATCATTAACTGCCACAGCAAGTGGATCAACAATTTCCTCAATCACCTCACGAAGCATGAATGCAGACATTCCATACACATCAGGACTTTTCGATGGCTTGAATGATTTGACAATCTTCCTCAGGGCCAATGAAGTGATGGGGCGGAAGAAAGAGAGGCGTGCATGCACTGCTGGAACTCGTGCAGCCAGTAGTTCAGCAGGGTCTGCAGCAGCAGTGGGCAGTTCACCTACAATGCTATTCACTGATTCAATGAAGAAATCATTGAATGCATCCGGACTCGCAAACTCCAATTTTCTCACTGGCAAGGAACGATGAGAATTTATAACATCCCAGGCTGCCTTACAGCGGTTTGGAGCATTGTCAATTTTGGCTGCTGTTGCTACCTTCCTAGCCAACTCAACTTGCTTCTTGTAGATGGATTTAGCACGTCTATATCTCCTCCTGTCACCATCATCACCACCTTCACACCTATTTTTTAGAGCCAACATAACTTCCTTGATCGCAGCAAGATCATCATTATACCACTCCTGATGACTCTTCATACGGCCCTGTCTCTTCTGTGGTCGCCGAGAGCTGTATGTCTTGAGAATTTCTGGAAAAAATTTATCAAATTTCTCCTGGAAGAATTTGAAGAAGTTCCCAAGTAAACCAGAGTCACCTGGGTTCTGAAATACTGCATCCCAAGATGTTCTCGCCAAGTCATTTTTAAAGTGAATCAAAGCAGTTTCATGCACACGCCTTGAACTGAAAACATAATTAGCATGCCAAGTAGGTGTTGCAGCACTCACCATGGAAGAGCCAGACATTGAAAATTTTGACACCAGTGCAGAGTGGTCATCACCATGTAGGTCAATCACCTTTGTCTCACAGACATCCTGTTGAAAACTTACTGCAACATTGTCCAAACAGGAAGGTCCTCTGGTAGGCTCGTTGCAAGTGATGTATAGGCCAAAAGATTTCAAAAGCTCTATGACATACCTTGATTTTTGATCATCACAAATAAAATTCACATTGAAGTCACCTGCTATCACAAAGCTGTAGTTATTAGAGTGTCTATTCAATGATAACAACAAACGTTCAAAAAGATCACAGAAGCTGTCAAAATTACCACTAGGCGAGTGGTACAGAGAAACAACAATTATATGGTAGGTGGGCACCATCACAGCAACCACCTCCAAGTCAAGCTCTTTACAAAATAACGAAACATCAATTTCAGTGAAGTCAATATCATTCCGTATGTAAATGGCAGCGCCACCACACCTGGTCAAAGTTCTACAAAATATTGATGCTATTTTGAGATCAGAAATGTGAGAGTAGAAATCAGACTCACACTCAGTCAAAAAATGTTCACACACACATAAAAAATCAAGCTTATGATTTTCAATAAACATAGAGAGAAGACCCTGCTTGGATCTGACACTCTGTGCATTCCAATGTCCTAAAGTAAAGTCATTATTTTTACTATCACAGTCAGTTATCACAGGCGATGATATTGGGGAGCTTGTTTCCCTAAAAAAACACGAGAGTTCATAACAGGGTTTTTTGACTCGAAAAATCGGCGGACAAGAGCACCAGAAGGCCAAAAGTTGGCACTCAGTAGTCCATCTACATCATCAGCAGACACCTCAATTTTAAAAGATTTATAGTTATCATACTTTGTTTTCAGTTCAGTACATTCAACTGTATTGATATGTCTATCTGATAGGAACTTTTTAACTGAAACACTGGATTCACTTTTATCAATTCTGGTTAGAAAGATGAAATTTTTATTACTTACAACTGGAGAAGATCTGTCAAAATTTGTTGTTTTAAGCCCTGAGACCTCGCCAGTACAAAGAACTACGTCATTTTTTGTTGAAATTTTATTCTTGACTGATTTTTGAGGTAGACTATTTGGTACCGTGCACAGTACAGCATCATATTTTCCACTTTTTTCCTGATTTTGGTTTGATACACTACTATATTTCTTCCTTCCGACACTATCAATATAACTACACGATTTTTTCTCAATAATACTATTTGAAAAATTAGGACCATCACTAGAAACATCACTTACAGAGTTAGAGTTATCACGTAACTGCAAGTTTACCTGATCACTTTGAGACATGTTAGATGCCGGTTTTAGTGAAACAGATTTTTCCACTTTTTGAACTCTATCACTTAAACTTAAATAATTTTCACTCATTATATTCAGTTTCATGAGAATTTCACCTACTTGCAAAGATCCTAAAACTTCAGGATGCGTTTTTTCAACTTTTTTTGAGATCAAACTCCTAACCTCAACACGACACGCAGCACAGTACCAAGAAGTTATATCAACAAGATCTTGAATTTTACGATATTCAAACACTGATATTTTAGCACATTTAATATGATACCACTTATGACAAAAACCATCACATTCCAAAGCATTATCATTATTTTTAACGATTTTCGAACAACCACCACATGAAGACTCGCAATCACTGTTCACTGCCATCTTGATCCCATCAAACGTAACTTTTCAGGTTACGTTTTCTATCTGTTCAAAGAAGCAACAAGAAGCACAGCTGCCGACAGCATAGAAATCGAGTTGAATAGATGATTTTTATATTAATATGTACAGAAAAATCCCCTCTATCAGAATAAATTAGGTAGAGCTAAAATATGTTTAATAAGAAAGAAGTTATTGAAAAATTTTCAATTTTCCCAGTTTTTGTCCCTATTCACCCCTGCGTCCCTATTGACCTCGTTTTACGGTACTTCGATTTATTTTATTTCATGGTCTCAATAATTTTAAAATGTCACATCATGAAGAAGCAAGCTCCAGTATGAAGAAGAAGAAGGCAATGTCAATTGGACGAAGGAGGAGTAAATATTGTTGTCCAACGAACTTGATCTGTATAGAGGTTCGAAGAATATGTGTTCAAAATTTGAAGCTGAATAATCCATTCTATTTGATAATTAAGGAATTCTCAGAAGTAGATTGATCAATTGGAGAAGATAGAGAGAGTGATGAGTGAATGTATATTATAATTCAATAAGTAATAAAATAGCTACGGTAGCCTACATTATTTAGAAAGCAGAAACTAAAGATAGAAACAAGTTGAAAAGTAGACACTGATTCTATAGTTAATCAAAAAAAAGCTAAGAATTCGAAAGAGTCTGAAGACGGCACTAGCTGAACTTTTGGCAAAGAATTTTGTCTTTGCTGAGCAGCCACTGAAAACTTAATTCTATACTGTAGTCCACTATGTATCGAGTTTCTAGTACTTTACCATAATATAAATTAGTATATTGTACATGAACGCTTCATCATATAGTATAGAGTTCACTAGTGAATTCTCACAGTCTAGCTGTTACTACAATGTGATGGTAGTCAGATTTTTCAATTTTTCAATAAGAGAAGAAAGAATTTGTAGAGGATTTGAGGCATGGGGATCATAAAAATAATTGAAGACCACCATTTATCTAGTACAAACTTTTTTAATAGTATTCAAACAACACCATTTTTTCATTGAATTAGAATTTTAAATAGTTGGTTAAGGTGGTAGTTTAATTAATGTACATTTATAGTTACTGTCACATGTAATATCATTGATATCCGCAGTCGCTAATGCTAGTTGCAAAATGACTAGAGCCATCGTCACAGCAAGTTTGAGTTGAAACTGTGAAAATAAGCAAGCAGAACAGAAACCAATAAATCATGAGATAGCAATGGAAAATTATGGAAACAGAATAAAAATATTTATTTCAGAAGGATAATTTGACATTAGGCTTCTTTGGGAATCCCATTCCCAAAAAACTACTTTTCTGTTGCTTAAAAATTTCGGTCCACCATTTTCATCCAACATTTTTTTAAAAATGAGAAAGTATTGCTGCGTTTACACCAAAGTTATCAAGAAAATGTTAATAAACTTATACTTATAGATTCTTTTAGATTGATTCAGTTTGAACTTATCATACACATGATGAACCTATATGTGTTCGTCAAGTTCCGTTCAATCTAATAGAATCTATAAGGATTCAGTTATCAACATTTCGTTAATAACTTTGGTGTAAACGCAGCTTAAGATAACTCATGATCTTAGAACAGAATTTCAGGAGAAAATGGATGGTGACACATCGATATCTTGACCCATTTCAAAGTTGATCACATTAAAATATATTAATACATCATATAACAAAAATGAAATAAATGAGTAGGCTACATTAAAGATCTCATGATCAAACATTCCTGTTCAATGTGTTGAATAATTATGTGAGTGAATGTTATTATAAGTGTTTACTAATACTTGAAAAAGTGATGTTTGATCTAATGATTTTTGGAAATGAAAGAAAACCAGACAATCAAGTGTCAGTTATTTCTATTTTTGAAAATAATTTCTATGAAGATTGAATATTATGGATAAACAACTTTTATTTTCAAGAATTAGTTTCACTACAATTAAGATAACTTAGTAGGTAGAGTATTTATACAGTAATGCTAATTATGGTTATGGGATTTAATTTATTTGGAATTAAAAAAAACTTTTTTTCAATAGTTTAACAAAATTTCCAACAGAATTTATTGTACTGGACTATTTTATTAGTATCTATCATTTTCATTTTTCAAATATAGGACGATTTGGGTTCATAGTAATTTGAATAGTCATAAATTAGAAATTACTAAAAAATATGTAAATTCTATTCTCTGCTCCTTAAAATGAAACTGTTTGGGGATTTTTGAACCTTCTGGTGTATGACATATTATATAATAGAAATGAGAATAAGCCTATATCAATCCTCAGTAAATTCATAATATTTATGTGAAATTGCAAATGAATCAGTTCAGTTACTTTATTAGTTCAGTTTATCATTCAATCACATTCTTCACAATCGCAAAGAAAGAGTACCGTAAAAAAAAATACAAAATCCAACTGAATTTAAAATAATTACTGTTCTGAACAAAGCTCAGGCTAGAGCTACTAGTGGACTGTAATTTACTATTCAAATTATCAAATACTAACAAGGAGCAAAATTTAATCTTCAATTTTAGCCAGGTTATTGGTACAGTTAAACTCTGCATTAATGAATAATAAAAAGAGCAAAAACTCACCAGATTTAATCCAATTTTGTCTACTTGCCCTTCGAAGCCTTTATTAGGTGTTTTGGTCAGATTCGAGGTGGGAAGAAATCTGGGAAAAAGATAGGTTTTTGCTTCCAGGCTGTTTTTCCGTGTTCAACTTGCAGGCTCTGTATTGTATTTGAACAAAGCCCAAACTGGATTCTTTATAAATTCAAATCCGATTCAAATTAATTCAATTTAACACTATTTACGCTGTTATATTCAATTCACACACACTATACTCAAACAATTATCTACAAGAAATTTCCGATTGAAATTACATTACAAAATACAAATTCGAATGCTCTGGCCGGACCAATTACAATAATTGTGTTCTCTATCCTATGAAAAAACCGTGTACATAATCGACTGTTTCTAATGAAATTAGCAGATACGTACCTTCATTTTTATGATGGTGATGAAGATAAGGTCTTGTCAATCACGTGGTAAATCAGAAGCTTCTGACTTGATGAGCGTCGAGGTAGCCATATTTATATCAAAATTCATCTTTTGAATTGTCAAACAGACTGTGAATAATCAGTGGTTCTATTGATCAGTTGATTAAATCCCTATTGAATGTTGAATCAGTATCGAATCAACCAGAACTCTGCTTGATTGACGAAAACACAGTGGCAACGCTTCTTATGTTATTAGAAGTCTAGGAAATAAAAACTTTTTCAAAAGTACAGCCTTAATCTGAATATGAATAATTACTGGAATGTGGATTTATATGACTAATTGATGGTGTCATTAGGAGGGTGTAGAACTACAACTCCAATAATTCTAGGATATAAATTATTATTCTTAAATCTTCATTCAATTCAATTTTCCCAATGCGAACATAGGAATTCTATATGATATGATGTTTGCATCTGACTTATGCTTGTCAAGAATCAAGTAATCTGAAAATGTAAATATATAATTATAGTGAGGTCCACGTTATAATGGTGTGCCGTGCTATGAATTTAGGAAGTAAATTTGGAATTTAGCATTTAGAAGCACACATAATATAACTCAATAAAAGGGATGCTTGATAAACATACTTAGTGCTAGAGAACAGGAATCCAGAAATGACAAAAGAGACAACGAAATAGAGAGAAGATATCAAATTTATTGTCGCCTCCTACAGTTAAATTCAACAGTTAATAAAACAATAATCAAGTTGCCTCCTGAAAACCGAAAATAGAATAACTAAATTTAGATAGTTATCTCCGATATAGCTAATTCGATAATAGCCTACTCTGTCCGCTTTACATTGAAAACGTCTTAGGTTGAATCATGAGAAGCTTGAAGGACTGTAATTCCAGGAAGAAGAATTGAGAGTTATCAGAGATATTTCTCAGGAGTTAATCATAAATAACAATAAATATTTTAAAAGAAAGATCAACATAAAACTCAGGAAACTCTAAGAACATTTAGAACACACTTGGGAACTTTTAAAACACTATAAAAATATCATCAAATATTATTAATCCTAGATAATATCTATATAATTATTATGAAAGCTGAAAAGACAAATATTCCTAAAGTATCACATCACGGAATTCTACATGGGAAGACTATTCAAAATTATGTGACATTAAAAAGAATTTAGAAAAAATCTGGTGTGGTACACACAACTTTCCTTGCTCATATTTGAAACTATGATCAGACTTCTGTATATATATATATATATATATATATATATATATATATATATATATTGTCAGGATACAAAGCCTATGCCAGCATATTTTCTAAAATTAATGTATAATTGAGGCATAAATCAAATGTACTCACGTCAAATTATGTAAAACTCATTTAATTATAGTTTTATTAAATTCTTACAGTATTATTTCGTATAATTTACCAATTTATTGTCAGAGTCATTCGTCAACTGCCTACCAATGTTTACTACCTTATTTTCAATAATTAGGTTAGAGTGAATTGCGCCAAAATTGATGACAAGCCTTATCTGTCATCTGTTGATACTGCCGGCTACTGTGCTACTGTGATATCTCTATATTGTCTGTTTTCATTTTAAAACTAACTCAAGCTTGTTCATTTCTGCAACCCCTGTTTATTTTCTGTTTATCTGCTTTAATTTTATAGTTTCCCGTTTAACGTAATTTTTTGTCATTTTCTGTGTTTTTCGAACCTCTGTGTCTAATTTAAATATTAAAACCGCGTGGAAAAATTCCCATTGGTGGACTTTTCCTTATTAGGCACAGGATTGGTTCTTGCCCAAATCACGTGGTTCTTCTTCTCAGAAGAAAACCAGGTGATTTCCTCTTTTTGGGAAGAAGAGACACTTGCCTTCTGAGAATCGAATTATCAGGACCCGTTTAATTTGTCCTATTAAAATTAATGTTTAAATGGTTTCTCTTCTTGTTAAATGTAATATATCCAGTGTGTTAAATGTGTAGCTCCTCTGTAGTCTTGTGCTCTTAAATTAAATTGGAAGGCAAGTTCAATTTGTATAAGCTTATTCCTGAGGAAGAATTGTGAAACTAAATCCTGGGTGTCGCCATTCCACGCCAGATCTTCAAGTGAAATAAAATTATTAAGTGAATTGGGGCCCCACGATCGAGTTGGTGAGCGAAAAATACTTATTCTATCCAATCAGTGAATTGAGAAAGCTACAATTTTCTATCAATTAATTATTGTGAAAGAGTGCAGGACTATATCCTCCTATAATACCGTGTAACCCCTATTAAAATCCTAATTGCACTATATTACCAAGAACATTCATATTATTATCTCATATCAAGAACATTTATTACCAAATTTTGAAAACTCTATTATTCCAATTTGTCAATTATTTAATTAATTATTATTATTTGATTCTTAACGATTATAATTCATCAATAAATTTGCATAATTGTTAACCAGTTTCAGTAATTTCTCTAATTAGATCCTGCTCAGTTCGGTCTATAATTACCATATTGGTTTTCCTCTGTAGGAATTATTTCAGGTATTGGAATATCAATATTAAATTTACTTGTTATTCATAAGAAATAAATTACATTCGCTGTGCTCGGGTTTGAATTGCCTGGAGATATTGGTAGGCTATCACGCCTGATTCTCAGGCAGTTTATATCAGAGTACGGCGGAAATATTATTTCTTGTGGAATTGTAGGATATTCTGGACGGGTGTAGGCAGCTCTGCCGGCTGATTTTTTATCCGAATTACAGGTGTTAAGCGTCCAGAGGCTCTTGCGAATCCACAATATATATATATATATATATATATATATATATATAATTGTTTTTAGAGTACTTTTACCTTTGTGTAAATTGTGAAATTCGATGATTTTTTTTAGTCGTCATTTTTCTAAAGTCGTCAAAACAGCTGTTCTACAGATGAAATATCTTGACTATGTGTTTTTTTATGAACTGTGCTACCTACCTACCTCATACACGAGGAGGATGTTACTAAGTCCATTTCTCATGGATGGGGTGGACCCCCCCATTAGTTTCCCAGGAATGAGACTCATGCCAGTTGATAGAGCTGATAAATAACTATACAGGGTATGAATTTGAAAAAAATCGGTCAAGTTATTTTTGAGAAAATCGTGAAAAACATGGTTTTTTTAGTAATTATCAGCCTTTTTTCTCAAGAATATTACGGTGCTCCTGCAATTTTCCCAAAAATGAAACTTGTGCCAGTTGATAGGGCTTATAAATAGCTATCCATGGTATAAATTTGAAGAGAATCGTTATAGCCGTTTTCGAGAAAACCGTGAATAACATGGTTTTTTAGTCATTATCCGCCATTTTTCTCAAGAATATTACGAGAATATTACGGAGCTCCTGGAATTTTCCCAGAAATAAGACTTATGTCAGTTGATAGGGCTTATAAATAGCTATCCATGGTATAAATTTGAAGAAAATCGTTTGAGCCGTTTTCGAGAAAACCGTGAGAAACATGGTTTTTTAGTAATTATCCGCCATTTTTTCCGCCATTTTGAATTCAATTTTATTGAATTTCTTATTGTCGGATTCTCATGGTAATAGGACCTTAAGTTTGAAATTTCAAGTCAATCGGTTGATTAGGAATGGAGTTATCGTGTTCACAGACATACACACATACACACACACACATACACACACACATACACACACACACATACACACACACACATACATACACACACACATACACACACAGACCAATACCCAAGAATCATGTTCTTGGACTCAGGGGACTTTGAAACGTATAGAAAACTTGAAATTAGGGTACCTTAATTTTTTTTGGAAAGCAATACTTTCCTTACCTATGGTAATAGGGCAAGGAAAGTAAAAAGAGGTTCGAGTACAGAATCTAATCATATCATTGCTGAGCTACATTGACCTAAATCCAGCAAAATGCTGCATACACTGCTTAATTTTGTCTGGAAATTATGAGCTAGGTTACCGACAGCAACTAATGTAAGAGTAAATGTAAGCAAAATTATATTAAATAATTTCGCAGCTATCAACTGATACATCAGCAAACATCTACAACCTTCCACTCAATTAATTTCTGGACTTGTTTCACTGACCATATGAGGTCTACTAAAATACCAATGATAACGTGTCAAAGACTTTATTAAGGTTTTTGGAAAGGAATAACAAACTGGAAGATATGCTTAGTTATTTCAATGTATTATATATAATCATCAGATTCGCGACATTACAAGATGAGCAGACAGCAATTTAAAGTTTTCAAGTGAATAATGGTGATCAGTATAATGTGTTCTGTTTTAACAATACCAGACATGTACAATTGATAATTTTACAATCATTTATGAATTGAAAGAGAATAATATAATAAAATGATAATTACAGGGTTGTGAGTTCTGCTTACCGGTTAGGTTTATCATAACATTTATTTAACCTATAAATATGCTGTTTAAATATAATAATATTTTAGAATTAATATAATAAATAATATGAACTCTCAATTTATTGACTGGAAGAGACTGATTCGAACGAATATCGTTATCAGTAACAGAACCGTTGATAATTATCTCATTAAGAGATAGTTTGCTGTTTCTGCCTTGATTCTTCATAATATAATTTGCATAATTGTTAACCAGTTTCAGTAATTTCTCTAATTAGATCCTGCTCAGTTCGGTCTATAATTACCATATTGGTTTTCCTCTGTAGGAATTATTTCAGGTATTGGAATATCAATATTAAATTTACTTGTTATTCATAAGAAATAAATTACATTCGCTGTGCTCGGGTTTGAATTGCCTGGAGATATTGGTAGGCTATCACGCCTGATTCTCAGGCAGTTTATATCAGAGTACGGCGGAAATATTATTTCTTGTGGAATTGTAGGATATTCTGGACGGGTGTAGGCAGCTCTGCCGGCTGATTTTTTATCCGAATTACAGGTGTTAAGCGTCCAGAGGCTCTTGCGAATCCACAATATATATATATATATATATATATATATATATAATTGTTTTTAGAGTACTTTTACCTTTGTGTAAATTGTGAAATTCGATGATTTTTTTTAGTCGTCATTTTTCTAAAGTCGTCAAAACAGCTGTTCTACAGATGAAATATCTTGACTATGTGTTTTTTTTATGAACTGTGCTACCTACCTACCTCATACACGAGGAGGATGTTACTAAGTCCATTTCTCATGGATGGGGTGGACCCCCCCATTAGTTTCCCAGGAATGAGACTCATGCCAGTTGATAGAGCTGATAAATAACTATACAGGGTATGAATTTGAAAAAAATCGGTCAAGTTATTTTTGAGAAAATCGTGAAAAACATGGTTTTTTAGTAATTATCAGCCTTTTTTCTCAAGAATATTACGGTGCTCCTGCAATTTTCCCAAAAATGAAACTTGTGCCAGTTGATAGGGCTTATAAATAGCTATCCATGGTATAAATTTGAAGAGAATCGTTATAGCCGTTTTCGAGAAAACCGTGAATAACATGGTTTTTTAGTCATTATCCGCCATTTTTCTCAAGAATATTACGAGAATATTACGGAGCTCCTGGAATTTTCCCAGAAATAAGACTTATGTCAGTTGATAGGGCTTATAAATAGCTATCCATGGTATAAATTTGAAGAAAATCGTTTGAGCCGTTTTCGAGAAAACCGTGAGAAACATGGTTTTTTAGTAATTATCCGCCATTTTTTCCGCCATTTTGAATTCAATTTTATTGAATTTCTTATTGTCGGATTCTCATGGTAATAGGACCTTAAGTTTGAAATTTCAAGTCAATCGTTGATTAGGAATGGAGTTATCGTGTTCACAGACATACACACATACACACACACATACACACACACATACACACACACACATACACACACACACATACATACACACACACATACACACACAGACCAATACCCAAGAATCATGTTCTTGGACTCAGGGGACTTTGAAACGTATAGAAAACTTGAAATTAGGGTACCTTAATTTTTTTGGAAAGCAATACTTTCCTTACCTATGGTAATAGGGCAAGGAAAGTAAAAAGAGGTTCGAGTACAGAATCTAATCATATCATTGCTGAGCTACATTGACCTAAATCCAGCAAAATGCTGCATACACTGCTTAATTTTGTCTGGAAATTATGAGCTAGGTTACCGACAGCAACTAATGTAAGAGTAAATGTAAGCAAAATTATATTAAATAATTTCGCAGCTATCAACTGATACATCAGCAAACATCTACAACCTTCCACTCAATTAATTTCTGGACTTGTTTCACTGACCATATGAGGTCTACTAAAATACCAATGATAACGTGTCAAAGACTTTATTAAGGTTTTTGGAAAGGAATAACAAACTGGAAGATATGCTTAGTTATTTCAATGTATTATATATAATCATCAGATTCGCGACATTACAAGATGAGCAGACAGCAATTTAAAGTTTTCAAGTGAATAATGGTGATCAGTATAATGTGTTCTGTTTTAACAATACCAGACATGTACAATTGATAATTTTACAATCATTTATGAATTGAAAGAGAATAATATAATAAAATGATAATTACAGGGTTGTGAGTTCTGCTTACCGGTTAGGTTTATCATAACATTTATTTAACCTATAAATATGCTGTTTAAATATAATAATATTTTAGAATTAATATAATAAATAATATGAACTCTCAATTTATTGACTGGAAGAGACTGATTCGAACGAATATCGTTATCAGTAACAGAACCGTTGATAATTATCTCATTAAGAGATAGTTTGCTGTTTCTGCCTTGATTCTTCATAATATAATTTGAAGAAATTAGTTTTTCAAGTAGCTAATATAAAGAATCGTCACAAACTTTACACTATTCTCTCTCAATTTTATTTTGTCTTCAATTTTCTAGTTTTTAGAAGTTTAATTTAAACGTTACTATGACTACGACTACCCCCCGTTTCAGAAAGCCAATTTCTGACTCCAGCTGTTTAAAGTCTAGAACTTAGCTAAATCCCGAGGTCCCAGGGGCCTGTTTCAGAAAAGTTACAAGTCCTGTAATACAGGAGAATCAGCATTCGAATTACATGTTCAATATAGCCGATAAAATTAGCTGTTCCTGTATTACAGGACTTCTAAATTTTTATGGACAGGGCCCAGCCCTATACTTTTGTTGTAAAGCATAGATAGTTTAATAATAGACGAACATATCTGGTTTTTAGTATGACCAGACTCGATTTAATTCTCTGTTGTTTTTACCTGAATTGTATATGCTTATGAATAGATAACCAGTGACCTCCTAGGTGAAAGAACTCGTTCATAAACTGTTGTATTGTCATCTTTGAATCCTGCAACTTTCAATTGGACAGAAATTGTGAAAATTAAAGGAACAGCTACATATTTCTTTCACAAGAATAATTTGACAGTACGTTTCATTGGGGATCCTATTTGAAATGAAAAAATACACTATCTTTGTCCCTCTTCCATATTCCAAAATCTTTTTCTTAAATGAGTCGGTGGTCATGTGATACATGATTTCGATACAGAGTTCCAAGAGAAAATGAATGGCGGAGACGGCACGTTGATATCTCAACCTTTATCAGTTTGTTGATGAAAGTTGTAAATTATTATGATGTACATTCCAGCTGAAATCATGTGTCAGCGCATGGAGAACTACTGTCTGTGTGATAGCTTCCATTAATAGCTTCAACTGAAGTTGTTAATGGATGGAAAAACTGTGGAAATTCCATGCAATGGATTCTTCAGCTGACTAAATGATAAATCAGAACAAATTGTTTTCTCATGCACTTTTAGTGTTATTTTTACATCCTGAGAAAGGACGAGGGGATGAGTTGATTTTGTTGTTCAACGAACTTGACCCGTAAAAAGATTCGAAGAATACGTGTTAAAAATTTGAAGCTGATTGGTTTATTCTCTCCAAAGTTATCGAAGAACATACAGAAAGACAACGACTTTGGCATTCAGTAACTCAAAAGCGATAAATTCCTGAGCAAAAACAGTTCGAATATGATGAGATCCACTTCAAAAATCAGCATTTCGCATGGATAATACCAATGCATCTCATTCAACCAATGCTGACCGTTGTTAGTGAATTTCACCTGACTCCATTCACTGTGGAAAAGTGTGCACAGTGACTGTGACAGGGCATAGATGGAAAGCATGGAAAAACCACACAAGCGATTTCCATTGACTGCTGGATGAGGAAAAGCAATCAATCGGAAAACAACGGAAAGACAGCAGAGGGACTCCTTGCTCACTCCCTCTCTCTCTTTTTCTCTTTCTCTCATCATCTCTCAGTCACTCCCACCGTCTCTCACACTCTCTATCCCTCTCTTCCCCCCTCTCTCTTCCTCACTCTCTCTCTCTCTCTCTGTCTGTCTCTCTCTCTGTCTGTCCCTCTCTCTCTGGGAATCTTTCTGATGTCGAGTGATGCAGTTGATCATGTGCTGCAATCTTTCTGATCATGTGCTGCAGTTCGGCTCCGTACAAAAGTATAAATATCGTAGGGTTCAACAGTTCGATTTGGTTTTGGTTTCACATTGATATATTCAGTTTTTCACGCTCTTTTTAGAAGTGAAATAACTTTTCTAATAGCTTAATTCATTTTTCATTATCGTCAAAAAAAGTTTCTTGTCTTTCACTTCATTGTAACCTTCAGCAACCTTCGTACGTCATGGGAAAACCCAGCAGCCGAAACAATGCCAACACATCAACGGCTCAACGTAGCAGCACTCCGCAGGCACGGATTACTTCCACTCCGCCGACTCATCCGCATGGCCAATCTATTTCGCGTGTTCTGCCATTGTCCAACGAGTTCCTTTCAATTATGAAGGAACAAGTTGAGAAAGCTGTGAATGAAGCAGTAAGTTCTGCAATGGAAGCAGTGTTTCAGGAGTTTGAGGCCCTGAAACAGGAAAATCTACGGCTGAACGTGAGCTGGAGGTCGACTGCTGATTGACGGTTGATGACTTCGAACAATATGGATGACGCCATCTTTGGGATCCCTGAGACAGACCAAGAGGACAGCGATCTGTTCGCCCTGAAGGTATTCAAGAATAAGCTGGACCTGCCCGTCACCCTGGAGGACATCAACCGCTCTGACAGAGTAGGAAAGCGTCAGCCTCACCAGCAGGGACAGCCCAAGCCGAAAGACCGCCCGATCATCCTCCGCTTCATCAGCTACAAGACGATACGGATGGTTTTCGACGCCAAACGCAAGCTGAAGGTGTCCGGGAGGACCTGACGTCGGAGAGGCTGAAGATCCTGATATCTGGATATTTATTTTCAACGGATCTCGAAAACAGCTCTTACGATTTTCACGAAATTTGGAACATAGTAGGTTTATGATACAAAGATTTGATTGTACTAGGTCTCATCCTTGGGAAAACTCGCTGAATGACATTAAAACGATAATTCATCCTTGGCTGAAACAGCTGTGAATAGTAAAAAAGTGAGCGAGCGAGTGAGTATGTGAAAAATCAAAATATCGCATCCCCGAAATTCATAAGATGACATATAGCCAGCTGTGAAATATAAACACGATCAAAAAAAAATTTGTTGTGATTCTATCAGCTGAAGAATTCATCGCATGCAATTACTACAGATTTTCCATTCATCCATCTAATATTGGCGCACCGAGCTTCGCTTATTATTTATTCAATGACTTTTGATAAACCGAATACAATTCTTTAAAATGATTGGGGAAGTACTAACAGCACAGCCCAAAACTGTTTCTTTCCCGAATTTTGATTTATACACTATAAATAGTCCAAAAAGTAGGTTATGTTCCATACACTTGAATTCAGGTTCAATTTTCTGTTCAAACATTTGAAAACAGAAAAATTAGAATTTAGATTATATACAAACCAAATTAAATAACAAAATAACCCTCACTAATCACTTGAAATTGTCAAATAATGATCAACTTTGAAAATTATGATATACTCTAGTTTAGGAGGATTATCATGTCATGTCAACAAATCGGATTATGTTGATCAAATCGATTAAATTGTCTAGCTAGATAAAATTCCTCACTGATTGATTATGATTACACAGCTGGAAATAATTCTGTCTCTCTCCCACACAGGCGCACCCATCTTCTGTTATCGAGAGACGACGAAATTATCATCTGTTTCCCAAGGATGAATTTTCCTTTTAATGTCGTTCAGCGAGTTTTCCAAAGAATGAGACCTAGTGCAATCGAATCTTTATATCATAAACCTACTATGTTCCATATTTCTTGAAAATCGTTAGAGCCGTTTTCGAGATCCGTAAAACATAAATAACCAGATATAAAAATCTGGTGTGGTACACTCACACAGCTTCCCTTGCTCATTGGACTGTAAGCCTCATTCTTGAACGAGAATAATTTAGGGGGATAACATTATGACGATTGGCGGCAACATATTTGAAACTACGATTAGACTACTGTATGTGTATATATTATAATCGTTTTCAGAGTACATTTTCCTTTGTGTAAATTGTTAAATTCGATGATTTTTTAAAAGTCGTCAAAAAAGCTATTCTACTAACAGAGATATTTAATCTCGACTTTGTGTTATTTTTATAAACTGCTCCACCTACCTACCTTATGCACGAGAATGAGGTTACAAAGTCCATTTCTCAAGGATGGGGTGTACCCCTCATTAGTTTCCCAGGAAAAAGACTCATGCCAGTTGATAGAGCTGATGAATAACTATACAGGGTATGAATTTGAAAAAAATCGGTCAAGTCATTTTTGAGAAAGCCGTGAAAAACATGGTTTTTTAGTAATCATCCGCCATTTTGCTCAAGAATATTACGGAGCTCCTGCAATATTCCCAAAAATAAGACTCATATCAGTTGATAGGAATTACAAATAGCTATCCATGGTATAAATTTGAAGAAGATTCGTTTTCATTAGAGCCGTTTTCGAGAAAACCGTGAAAAGCATGTTTTTAGTAATTATCCGCCATTTTTCCCAAGAATATTACGGAGCTCCTGCAATTTTCTCAGAAATGAGACTCATGTCAGTTGACATGGCTTATAAATAGCTATCCATGGTATAAATTTGAAGGAAATCGTTGGGGCCGTTTTCGAGATAATCGTGAAAAACATGGTTTTTAGTAATCATCCACCATTTTTTCCACCATCTTCGATTAAATTTTATTGAATATCTTATTGTCGGATCCTCATGGTATAAGGACCTTAAGTTTAAAATTTCAAGTCAATCGGTTAATTAGGACTGAAGTTATCGTGTTCACAGACATACACACACACAAATACACACATACACACACACACACAACTACACATACACACACACACACACACACACACACACACACCACACACACACACACACACACACACACACACACACACACACACACACCAACATACAAAAATCATGTTTTTGGACTCAGGAGACCTTGAAACGTATAGAAAACTTGAAATTAGGGTACCTCGTTTTTTTTGGAAAGCAATAGTCAAAAATCTGGTTTGGTACACTCATACAACTTTCCTTGCTCATATTTGAAACTACGATCAGACTTCTGTATATGTGTATATATAATATTGTTTTCAGAGTACTTTTTCCTTTGTGTAAACTGTGAATCTCGATGATTTTCTTAGTCGTCATTTTTTTAAATTCGTCGAAACAGCTGTTCTACAGATGAAATAACTCGACTATGTGTTCTTTTTATGAACTGCGCTACCTACCTACCTCATGCACGAGAAGGAGGTTACTTAGTTTATTTCTCATGGATGGGGTGGACCCCACATTAGTTTCCCAGGAAAAAGACTCATGCCAGTTCATACAGAGTATGAATTTGAAAAAAATCGGTCAAGTTATTTTCGAGAAAATCGTGAAAAGCATGGTTTTCTAGTAATTATCCGCCATTTTCCTCAAGAATATTATGGAGCTCCTGCAATTTCCCCAGAAATGAGACTCATGTCAGTTGATAGGGCTTATAAATAGCTATCCATGGTATGAATTTCAAGAAAATCGTTGAAGCCGTTTTTGAGAAAACAAAGAATAACATGGCTTTTTAGTCATTATCCGCTATTTTTCTCAAGAATATTACGGAGCTCCTGAAATTTTCCCAAAAATTAGACTAATTACAGTTGATAGGGCTTATAAATAGCTATCCATGGTATAAATTTGAAGAAAATCGTTAGAGCCGTTTTCGAGAAAACCGTGAAAAACATGGTTTTTTAGTAGGCCAATTATCCGCCATTTTGAATTCAATTTTATTGAATTTCTTATTGTCCGATCCTCATGGTATAAGGACCTTAAGTTTGAAATTTCAAGTCAATCGGTTAATTAGGAATGGATTTATCGTGTTCACAGACATACACACATAACTTACACACACACCCAAACACAGACCAACACCCAAAAATCATGTTTTTGGACTCAGGGGACTTTGAAACGTATAGAAAACTTGAAATTAGGGTACCTAAATTTTTTTGGAAAGCAATACTTTCCTTACCTATGGTAATAGGGCAAGAAAAGTAACAATAGCAAAGTAATTGGGATCAAAAGCTACAATAAGCTATCAAGACAGGTGAAAGATTATCCCATCAGCGTTTTCAGACGTTAGCTTCAGGAGTGGCTGGTGGGACATCCCTTTTATGTTATTACTGAGTTCCTAGCTTTAAATGATGGTTCAATTCATTTCTAAGTTGTGTATGTGTATGAAAGTATGTGTATGCATATAACGATTGTGACGTTGTCTATTGCTTTTTTCAAAGTTTAATGACAATAAAATATTTTTAAAAAAAACTTTCCTTACCTATGGTAATAGGGCAAGGGAAGTAAAAATAGCCAGATATAAAAATAACCACATATATAAAGAAATTGCTCGCTTAATATAATGGGATAACCATGATCTGAGGCTATTTGGAAGCTATCACACAGTCCTCGATGCGCTGACACATGATCTCAGCTGGTTAATATACAACATAATTTACAACTTTTACATCAACAAACTGATACGGGTTGAGATATCAATGTGCGGTTTTCATCATTTTTGAAGAGTATTTTTTTCATTCCAAATAGGATTCCCAATGAAACCTTCTGCCAAATTATTCATGATTGAGAAATATTCAGCTGCTTTCATGATTATCATCAACTCTGAATAATTGAATGTTTTGGGTTCCAAAGATTTGGATACAACAGTCCAAGATATAACAGTTCTTGAGCGAGCTCCCCAACCCAGGGGGTCACTAGTAGCTCTTTTTCTTCCGCTTACACCTATCTTATCTCATCTTCCTGCACCACGTTCTCTCTCCTTCATTAAATCTCCGTCCTCTTCTTCTTCATCTATTTTTCCACCTTCCATGTAACATCATTAGAATCTTCGACTCATCATTCTAATATATTTTTCTGTATTATTCTTCATGTTCTAATTTCTCTCCATTTTGTCCACAGGTAGGAAACAGATCCTGACATAATTATCTTCCTCCACTTCATCATCATATCAGTTTGCAGTGAGTAATATTGCAAAATTTAGAATTTACTCGTCAGTGAATTTCAATCCACTTTCCATGAGCAAGAAAAATTTTACTAACCCCTATATCCGAAGTTAGATAGATAGATTTATAGATAAATGCTTCTCTTCACAGAACAAAACATTACAAAGCTGTGTACGGTATCTTGGTAATCCTATGTGATGATAAAACTCTACTCAATCTTGAATTGTAGAAGATAATTTTCTCTCTCATTTTCTGTAAATACATAATGGAAAACAAGTTTAGGGAATTTGATTTCTCCATGTATCATAATTTATTAAAACCCCTAATAGTTAATTATATTTATTTTCCATTGATTTGATTGATTCTAATCGAATTTGCTATTTTATGATTCATGAGAGATTTAGATTTTGTATTTTGGTTTGCGAGTTGACAAGCCTGCTGTTGTACAGCTGACTGGCTGTTTCATTGATTAATGTTCTGGAGAGTTAATTATTGAACTTCTCGTCTAACTCTTGGCTTGGATCGACTGAAAAACGAAATTTGAAATTCATTATTTGATACATAATTTGCCAAGATGAGCTAAATATTACTAAATTAGGCTTCGGCCTCTTTTTTTAAGTTTTGATTGAGTCATTTTTCCAACCCAGTTGGGCGAGACTTCTATTTTCTAGTACATCATCTAGTTGGTGGTCCTATAGGAATTCCTACTGAGGAATAATCATCACTCATCAGCTGTTAAGGTGCGTACAGACTGTCGCTCTGCTCCGCAACCGAACGTCACTCCAGCAGAGCGATTGATGATCGACCGGGGTCCAAGAGTGGTTCGACCGTGGAACGCGAGAAGATCTAACATCTTCCGTAACGTTCATGATGGGTGCGTGGGCGGTGCGACTGTGGTTTGATGGTGGTACGAGGGCGTTTCGAGGGCGGTACGAGGGAGGAGCGTGCTCGGTGCAGGTTGGAAGCACGAATATGTGTACGCAGCTTTAGAGAGCATATCAGTTTGAGCTCAGTTCGTCTATTTCCCGTTTAGAATATCAATGCCGGCCACCAACTATGATGGCCATTTTTTTGTAGGTGCAGGTCCGGTATATAGGAGGTCCTGGTTCAATCGCATCATACATCTTATGAAGGTATCACATATTTCTCCAAGATGACCAATAAACAATGAAGGAGTCTGTAGCCAGCCCCTTTAAGACAAAATATACAGCACACTTGGTGGAATTGATTTAAAACTCCAGGTATCTATAGTTGTTTTTATTAAATTAATTTGACTATTATAATACATTTTTTGATCAAAAACAATATCAACACAATATTCCAGATGAGTGAATCCATGGAGGTGGGTCTCGTGAGAGTGATTTCAATCATAACTGCCACTGAAAAAATAATCAACTGTGAAAATGAGTAAGCAAAATGTGATACGATCTGTGAAAACATGTTTTACGTCGGCAGAGCTGATTTCTCTACAGAGCTCGAAATTTCTTTATGGTTCAAATAAAATCAATTAGTCTCATTTAGTATCAATAAATCTGTGTTTTTTTTGACAATTTATTAGTCTTTTTCATTCAATTCAAATGAAATCTCGATTTTGAGATTGTCATGCCATCTGTTAGATCAGTTTATGAACTACATGCAAGCAGTGTGTTCTGTGTTACCAACAATTTGGCTGTTCGGTAAACTTTTTCTATATTCAAATTGGATAATCTCTCTCAATATGATTGTGAAGATCATTAAAAGAATGAGAAAAAGTGGCAACTGAAATTGTCAAGTGGTCTAATAAGCGAGTTATGCGTTGTTGAAGTGCTAACTTTCCAGATTCCGTTTTCTCTCCAGATCATAAACGGTTTCGACTATATTTTAACAGAACTTCTCTTGAAAATTCGAAAAAATATATTTCCAAACTTAGACATTTTATTCCCCCTTATCGTTCATAGAATAGAAAGTAGATTTTTTTGTAAATTCGATAACTTGTTAATTTGGCATTAATCGCGGAAAAACACATATTGAAACAAAGCCAATGATATATTGAATTTATTAAAAAAACTCCAATGGAAAATTTGGAACCGTTCATGATGAGGAAAGAAAACGGAGTTAGCACTTTCAACAACCCATAACTCGCTTATGGAACAATAAAAAATTTCAGTTGCCACTTTTCCTCACTCTTATAATGATTTCAACAATTATATTGGAAAAGATTATCCATTTTAAGAAACAAAAAAAAGTGTACCGAATAGCCTTAATACTAGAAAACGATTTCAATAGCATAGTAGCAGGAACCCGTGCTCGACAGGGGTCTGTTTTGAAACTTGAGGTAATGAAATTTTGAAGAATTGAAAATTATTATCCTTGGTTAATTATAAACGTAGTCAATCAGTCTAGTAGTTCAGACGTGATGATGCATCAAACATAAAAACTAAGAACACCTTGTACTATTTCTGTCCCAAATTTAGGTAAAATTAAAAGTCCAAAATGAGGTTGGGCCCATGTCTTCTAGATCACAAAACTTTCAGTCCCAAAATATTCATACAAATAAATTCATTTATCCATTCACATAAACTTTATTTCATTTATTCTCATGAACACAGACCAATACCTGAAACTACTTTTTTGGACTCAGGGGACCTTGAAACGTATAGAAATTTAAAAAATGAGGTACCTTAATTTTTTTTGGAAAGCAATACTTTCGTATTAGGGCAAGGAAAGTGATAACACAGCTCAGCAGTTCGCCAATACCGATTCCTAACCAAAAGAAACAAGCAGGATGATGTTAGAGATATGTAGAAACATATAGGGCTTCAAATCCCTAGACCATAGCAAATTAATGTAGAGTTGTTTTGTGTTTACACGTATATGCTGCTACTGCTACCTTCTGAAGAATATTAACAGTGCATTCAGAAATAATACACAGCGAGTGTGAAACGTGAATGTAAACCGATCACTATGTCGAGCTGTGCTTGTCAAAATATCCCCAGCCCGAAAAAACACAGCGAGACCCGCTCGTCAAAGTAAGCGAATGGGTTTCTGATGAATTTTGGTTTTTGATCAAAGATATCTTCCGATTTTTACCATTTAGATGTATAATTCAAAATCCTTCTTCGCATAGGCCTATTCTTGTTCTCTACAATCTGAGATCAGGTGGAGCGCTCTATCTCATATAGATTTCCATGTACACTTGACAACAATGCTCCTTGTATTGTGAAAAACACATAATTTTCGGCTTCAACCATCATCAACAACTACATTATCCTCACATGACTTGACTTGACTTGACTTACTGAATGAAAAAGACTAAGAAATTGTCAAAAAACCACTGATTTATTGATAATTAGAAAGACCGGTTTCGGTTATTACACCATTGTCAATCTCTGATAAACTAAAACTAAATACAAGAGCAGCAGAATTTATACTAGTAGGCGAGTACTGCTATTGGTCGAGGGCATGAACGCCTGCCATTGGCCTAGCTAGACAGTCTCCTCCCCTCAACGGTGTGACAAAATGGCGGCTTAAGCAACAGAATCGCCATGATAATAAAATTTACTTTTAGTACAAAATAAGAACCAAGAAAACAAGTGTGAAAGATAATAAAACAAATATGTAAATGGAAAAACTATTGACTAATGTATGCTTACATTTTATGATAAAACTAAATTCGTAGTGTTGTACTGGTTGAAATGAATCTGGTCATTTAAACTATACTGGGATTTTCCTTAATTACTCTTGTTATTTCTAAAGCCTCTAGAATATTCAAAGATCTGCCTTTGTTATTAACATGCAGAAACTCAACATTCTCCTTAACTGTGAACTTGTGATTATTTGTTATCAAATGTTCTGCAAAGTTAGATTCCCCATTTTGTTTATTCCAATCTCTGATGTGTTCTTTAATTCTACTTTTGAAACTTCTACCAGTCTGACCCACGTAACAAGCATTACAATCATCACATTTAAGTTTGTACACCCCGCTTTTATCCCAAATATCAATTTTGTCTTTACTCCAGCTAAATAGACTATTTAAAATCGGTTTGGTCTTGAAAGCAACATGAAATCCATTCCTCTTCAATTCCCTACCTATCTTATCAGATACAAGGCCTAAATATGGGATTGTTATCCAAGTCTTCTCCTCACAGTTTGAGCCTACAAAGCTAGAATTGATTGAAATTTGTCTATTAATTTTACTCAATAATCTGTCCACCATACTTTCTTCATACCCATTTGTGACAGCTATCTGTTTAATTTTAGTGATCTCAATATCAAAATCATGATTGCTCATAGGTATTGTTAGTGCTCTATAGACCATGCTATTGAAAGCAGCAAGTTTGTGAGAAATAGGATGACAAGAATGAAGAGGAATGATAACATCAGTATGGGTTGGTTTTCTGAAAATAGAAAACTTGTGAAAACCAGTGCTATGATCTATTCTTAAATCTAGAAAATTCAATACACAATCCTGTTCTACCTCTACAGTGAATTTTATACTCTGATGTAATCCATTCAGATAGGAAAGAAAATTGTCTAGTTGTCTGTTACTTCCTTTCCATAAGCAAATAATATCATCAACATATCGAAACCAGTAAACAATTTTATCTTTGAAATGACTATTTTCAATGATTCTACTTTCTAACTTATCCATAAATAATTCAGCTAGGAGTGGTGAGAGGGGTGACCCCATTGCCAACCCCTCTCTTTGTTCAAAAAATCTATTGTTAAATTTGAAATAATTATGCTGAGTGCATAACTTCATCAATCCTATCAGTTCTTCTCTGAGTGTATGATCATTTATAGAGGCTTTCATTATTTCCTCAGCTCTTTCAAGACTTTCTCCCACCGGAATGTTAGTGAATAAATTAGTAACATCAAATGACACAAGTTTATAAGATGATAGAACAGGAATATGCTTTATATTGTTGACCAACTCCAATGAATTTTTAATACTAAACTTTGGTTGAAAACCTGTTAATGACCGAAAGGTGCTATTCAGTTTGTGAGCTAATTTAGAGCAGGGGGAATTAACAAAAGATACCACTGGTCTTATAGGAACATTAGTTTTGTGTAATTTAGGTTGACCGAAAAGTCTAGGTGGATATGGATTCATAACTGTTAGATACTTAGTTTCTTTCTTGTTAAATAATTTGGTGGTGGTGGTCAACTTATTTCTAATCAAGCTATTGATTTTGGTGGTGGGATTGGAGTTAATCTCAATAAAATTGTTATCTGCAATGAAATGGTTTACCTTACTTAGATATTCGTCCTTATCCATTATTACTGTAGTGCATCCTTTGTCAGCTTTCAAAATCATCAGGTCATTGGTTTTCATCTTCTTCTTTAAATTCTTCATGATGTCTGCCGTTTTTGTGATCTCTGGTCGAAGTTCCCTTGTCTTTTCTTGAAGAATTATGTCAGCACATCTGTTAGTTAGTATTTTGTTCTTTGAGGCTTCCCAATTGCTATCAATGCTGCATGCTAGTCGTTCGAGTTGTTGGTTATCTAAATAGCTATGACTACTGTATTTGTTACCTCGTCCTAGTAACTCTGTCTCTGAGGATGAAAATTGGACTTGTGAGAAATTAGCTACCCTATCAGCAAACTTGTGTTGATGTTGAATGATAGGCCTATTATTTAGTGTCGGATGTTGATCTTTGAGAAGTTTCTGCAGTTTTTTGTATTGTGAAAAACACATAATTTTCGGCTTCAACCATCATCAACAACTACATTATCCTCACATGACTTGACTTGACTTGACTTACTGAATAATTAATAAAACTAAAACTTGACGAATTGAAAACATAACATACGGCTACTGTAAACTTGACGTACTGAAAATTCTACCAATTGAAATCTAGTCACACTGAATACTTGACATTGTGAAAACTTGACATACCGAACCCAGCAGCATCAGGAACCGTGTTTTAATGTTGATGTCACCAGCATCGAAAACCGTGTTCTAATGTTCAAGTCGTTGCATAATGTTCACATTATACTATAGTTTTGAAAACTTATTGCGAAAAGACCCCTGTTATGGGATTCATTATGATGCTGTAATGTTTACATTAAGAGACAGTCGTAGATAGGCTAAATGTATTTCATTTGCACTTTATAACATTGAAAGTGATGTAAGCGATGTGTAGGCATTAAGAGTCCCCTCCTCACACACTTAAACTACCAATTGTTTTGTACCAATGAATTGTAGAGAAAGAATGAATTGGTGAAATAATTATGTTTAAAGCCAGCTGTTGATTTGAGAAAGCTAATAGAAAAGTGAAATGGTGACAGGGACAGAAAGAGAGAATAATGGAGATTGAAGAGGGACGAAGACAGGCGAAGAAAGAACACAATTACGAGGGAAATTAATCTGAGTAAAAGTATGCAGAAAACGTATTGCAGCGATGCAATAAAAGAGTCAAAGTCTCAATAGAAACAAAATTGATGCAACAGAGAATAGAATCATCGTGATGAACACTGATGAGAGGAAGAAAAAAGAGATCAGAAGAGAATAGAATAAAGATGGAGCTGGAGATCTTTTCCGTGACAGCTGGGAAGTCAAGAGGGTCTTAATAAAAACAAACAAAACGCGATGTGGTGGAGAGATAGGGTTTCCCAAGCGACCGGAAAAGTTGGGGTTTTTCCAGATGGCAAAACTGTGAGTTGGTGGGAGGAGTGGGTGGATGAGAAAAAGGAAGAGGAGTAGAAGGAGAAGGAGTAGTGAGAAGGGAGAATGACAAAGAGGATGTGGATTTGTGGTAGGGGGTTATGAAGATAAGGAGGGGGAATTAGTGGGATGAGCATGGACATACACTGATTGCGCCCAGCGGTCAAATGGAAATAGTACATTGCTCCATTACACTCTGCCTCGCTTTTCAAAAGATAACAAAAAAGATATTTTGGAATAAAATTTAGAATTTGGAAATAGGCCGACACATCTAGAAAATACCTGAGTATATACTTAATTCATGCAGGTGAAAGGGGTAGAGTCAAGAAAATTTAAATTAATCTCGCCATGCCTGATTTGATAGGTTTCTACTATAAACTACTAACACTACACTTTGAAATAATTGAAAAATACAAACAACTTCAATGAACATTGGCAACTAAAATTGGACAAAGGAAACAATGCAATTTCATATTTGTTTACATTCTTCATCTGATTTGGGGGCGCATTACTATCCCTCGTTTAGATAGCAATACGTCACAAAACCAAACAATATCAGTCATAAAATAACAAACTAATTTGAATGCAAAAACTCAAGAAAGAAAAAAACCCCGTTGAACCCAAATTTCATCGATAATAACCCATATAACTCATTTCATAAAATTTCGAATCCTCACTTTTGATTGACATTCTTGAATGAACCTTTAGTTTCACTACACTGCACTTTCGTTGCTCTGTATGTTGCTTTATTGTCGAGGTTGAATTTGGCTTGACGGCGACGTCATCTTACGTCCCTAGAACCATCTGAACGGGTGTCTTGAAGCGGTGTTACATAAAGTTGCGGAACCAATGGGGTGGTACATGAAGTTGGTTTGGGGTCACATATGAACCGCTGTGAATAAATGTATTACAGCATTAATTTCTAACTCTTCCTACAAATCATTGAGAGCTAAAACTTGAGATATCTATTGATTACAGATTTTTAAAATTCTCTCATTCTATTTGAATCCTCATTTTATATAGATTTTTACATTTAAACTACTGATTCTCAGTATCTGAATTAATGGATATTCCTTCACAAATAATTCACAAGTTCTGGTATAATTTAATAAATTAACGGTCAGTTAAAGGCCTTAACGCCATGAGAAAACTCAGTCGAAAAATATAAAACTCTAGCAAGTCTCAAACTTGACATAATATTTAAATTCACATTCCAATTTAAAGATTATCTTCCTGACTTCCAGCAATTCTCTACAATAATATATATTCAGAAATAGTAACTCAAATTTAACATTACTGAAAACTTTCTTCTCTACTTTCTGTACTTCTTTAGAAAAAAATATTATTATCTTCCATCACTAATAAAATCAAAAGGCCCATTCTCAATCAATATTATTAAATTGAACAATAACAGGCTTTGTTGTCACAATACTCTGATGGAAGTTTCAATTAATTAAACTCCCTAAACTATAATGTTAACCTTATTTTACGTACCTTAGCGGTTATTTGAAGAAACAATTATTCGTATATGATGAAGAAACACAATCAAACTTTTCAGGACATGGCACTACTAGAATATTTAAACTTTAATAAAAATAAAACTAGCTCCTACATAAACTAATGATATAAACTTGCCCAAAAAGGGCGAAACATAATGACTACATCTTTACTCTCATAGTGCTCCTAGCAAAGTGTCCTCCGAAACGTAATCTGGTCTCTCGGCTGGGGGAACGCCCCACTACTGTATTAAGAAACGGGTCTGCTATTGGGCGATATAGAAGGTGGGGAACCAATTTGACCAATCGTCGCGTGGCTTCTTAGAGCCTTAGGACCAAATAGTAACTGCAAAATCATTAGTTTGTTATAATTTTGTAATATATTGCTGTTTTACTCCTTATCGCACTATATGTCGCGACAGGAAGGCTACATACACAGTTCACGTAATGACATCATAACTGCTAGTCACATTATTTGTTCCGCTCTTTCTGTCAAGGAGACAGCAGTATTATATACTTTCCGATAACCATCTCCCCTATAACGACCATTCCTGCTTTTTCGACTCTGAAAGTGCTCTATTGATTTATCTCGACTAGTGATGAGTCTTGGAATTATGAATAAATTGAAGTTTCAGCTCTTACAGTATGTTGAATCCCCCGGTATGTCATAACCCCACCACCCGGTCAACTTTCCGATAATTAGCACATAGTGACACTTTCAGTCTGTCACCATAAGTGAGAATAAGAACAGTGGTGATATATTTGCTATGCTGAGTGATGGAGGCTCAAAGTTATTAGTGTTTGAAGGTTTGAAGTTTTCAAAAAATATATCTCCATCTATCATCCACATTTTCTTTGTCATTAAAACAAATTCAGAAATGAAAAGTCAAAACATTAGTACAAATGATTGAGACGATGTGTTTGCTAGAGCCAATTTGACAGAGATCATTCATTCAAGATGACTGTGTCTTAATGAATGATTGATCGTACAATCATAGTTCTAGCCCAATCTTTTAATATGAATTAGAATGGAATTATAGGATAGAAATATGTATCTCATTAACTTGGCTAATAATGTTGTCATAATACAGTAGTGTTTTGCTTGAAGTGTCCTTAGGATACTGGAGTGAATTTGAATTTCGCTCCTTCAGCCGGAACGTAATGTCGGCTGCTAGTGAGAGCGAAATGACATCACTCGTGATGACGTCACTTTGTTACGTTCAATCTGTGAGTGCCCAAACACAATCAGACCGCTGGGCGCAATCTGCAGATTCCCATGAGAATGATTAAGAAAAGAAGAAATACTGTATGACTTTTTTTGTAAAATGAACTTTCCCGAACTTTTCATCAAGTGGTGGAGTAGGGAGTGAATGAGTATGAGGATGCTGATGAGGGGTATAAGTGCAAGAATGAGGGAAAGAAGGCAAAAGAATAATTAAAGGGTCAGGGAAAAGGAGGTTTGTGGAGAAGAGGGTGGAGAGGGTATGGATGTGGAGAAAAAGAAGAGAGGAGGATGAGGAGGAGAGGATGGTGATGGAGAAGTAAAAGGAAGAGGAGGAGTGGATGGAGGAAGAGGAGATGTACGAAAGAGAAAGGATGAATGGGAAGAGGAGAAGGGGGACAGACAATTCAGCAGAACATTAAGGTGGAATAGGACAGGACACAAAGAAGTTGGAAATAAGTATTGGGAATTGGGAAAAAAATACAAGGGAACCTGAGAAGTAGGAAGATGGAAGGAAATGAGAATGAAAAGAGTAAGAATTTCTACTGATTCTACTAATTTCTACTAATTATTGTGTCCGGGTCCTGTAGCTTTCTTTGCCTGTCAGCGGAGAGCAACTAGATTATAATACTGCCCGTTTAAAAACATCGAACATCTATAGGGAGCTTCCTCCATCTAGGGATCTAGGTACTCGGGTGCGTATGTTTTATAAGTAGGAAAATACTCCCCATACCTTGCCTATACTAGTAGTTCTGTGTACAGTAGACCTCGCGCAGTTTTAAACCACAGCCTTCTTTTATACTGTCCATCAGAGTAAATCCTGTCTGTATGTCGTGTCGACAAGATATCGGTGTGAAAACGGTAATGGCTGTTGGGGTTGGTGTATGAAAAATGCTAACATCAAAAGCTAATCTCTCCTTCAAGACATACTGGCAACAGGACAGCCCGAGTTTAAAGCAGAGAAAGTTCGAAAGACAATACTATGTTATTTTAGTTATTAATTGCATGCAATCAATAGTTCATTTAATAGTGCAGAAAAGTTGCATATTTGGCGTATGAATGAGGCTCCTTTTCCCTCAAATTATCCTTGGAATTAAAAATTTCCAAAACCTTGTATATACGTCTACGCGCAATTTATAAAGGAACATACCTGTCAAATTTCATGAAAATCTATTGCTGCGCTTTGCCGTAAATGCGCAACATAATATTATAAACATTTAAGTATATGAACATTTTAACATAAAGAGAAATGCAAAACCGTCGACTTGAATCTTAGACCTCACTTCGCTTGGTCAAAAATATGCGGTTTCAAAGTTATTGAGGGGAAGCTACGAGACGCGTAGCCTACTATACTGATATACTCATATACTCGTATATCCAATAGAAATTAATTGATATCACTGTCAACTTTCATTTCCAAAGTTCATTATTTCCTACATTTTTTTTCAAGACATTGGATAGGAAAAACTTTGCTACCTATACTTAATTTGTGAATAGAGAAGAATTGGATTAACCCTCTTGAAGCTGATTCCAAGCCTCAGAGCCTCAGAGCATTCACACGCCTTTCAGACAGGCTCTAAATCTTTCTATTAAATTAGAGAGTCGAGGAAATCCTACATAGCCTAGTTGCCAGGCAACCATTGAACGTGTCTTCTTTCCTACTTCTTCGACTCTCCCTTCTTCATCTACGTCCTCTCATTGACCGCCTTTTTATATCCTTTACATTATCCTTCTTCTTCTCAGCGTTCCAGTTTAGGGAAATGGTACAACAGAAACACTATCTTTGGCCGACGCATATGAACTTTGCTTCATCTATAGTTGTTCTTCTTCTATCTTCATTCTTCCCTACTCTCAACCCATTCCTTGTTTCTCCTTTTCCTATCCTGTCATTTCCTTTTTGCAACTATAGTGAGGTCCACATTAAAATGGGGAAGGAAGGTGGGAGAACAATGTTGCCAAGTCTCTTGAATTGACTCAATTTTGCCACTGAGTGTACTCAGCTGTTACTCAATTTATTCCATTACATTTGATCTCATATTAGTTTCCATATCCTTGATAAAATAATCAATCCCATGTCAAATTGATTAAATTCATTGATAAAATATCTTTTTCTCATGATTCAATTCAAAACTTTGACATCAGACATACAGAACAGAACTGAGCTTATTCTCATTCAAACCTGGAATGGCAGCTAATTTTAAAAGCTGTGAGGCACTATTATCTGAACTTGAAACAGAAATAAAGCTTTTCGGTAGGTATTCTATTCCAATTTCTCTTAAAAATGGAAGGGAAATAGCAATCGTATTCATAATAAGATAATTCCAATGGAAATTATTCTGGAATAACATTTCAATATTATTCATACCGGTACCAGTAGGCTAACATATACCGGTAGGCTAACTAAATCAATTATTATACGACTTGGGTACTCAAGTATTTTGGGACAATGAAGAAAAAACATGACGACTGAGGATTATTTGTTTACATCTGCTGTACAGTCCCTGTCAAAGGTTTTTTTTCAATTCAATTCAATTTATTTCCAGCAACAACAATACATTAATAAAACATTTACATTACAATCCAATCCATATTTTCAGGAAATAAATATTCCCCCACAAAGACTATAATTGGTCCGTGTGTAGGGGAAGAATTCTTATCTATAATAGCTGTAAAATAAAAAATCCTGCAGGATTCTGTCTTAATATTATTCTCTATTACAATATTGGATATAGATAAAGATGAAGAAATATAAATTATAATTAGTTTATTTTTTAAACAGAGCATGATGTCATGGGTTCTTTTATTAGAGATTACTACAGTATTATGTTGGAGTATCTCCTAAAGTTTTTGAATTACTTATTATAATACTCAAAGCGCTGCATCACAGTAGGCCAGTTTCACACAGCAGAATCCTGGCTCCTGAAAATCATATTCTATATTTCGCAGCTCTCCTGTGCTTTCACAGAGATCTTACAATTAAGCTGACGGATCTTACAATTAAGCTGACGGATCTTACAATTAAGCTGACGAATCTTACAATTAAGCCGATGGATCTTACAATTAAGCCAACAGATCTTTCAATTAGGCCGAAAGATCTCACAATTGAGTTGACGAATCTTACAATTAAGCCAAAGGATCTTACAATTAAGCCGACGGATCTTACAATTAAGCTGACAGATCTTACAATTAAGCCGACAGATCTTACAATTAAGCCAATGGATCTTACAATTAAGCTGACAGATCTTACAATTATACTGACGGATCCTACAATTAAGCTGATGGATCTTATAATTAAGCCGACGGATCCTACAATTAAGCCGATGGATCTTACAATTAAGCCGACGGATCTTACAATAAAGCTGACAGATCTTACAATCAAGCCAATGGATCTTACAATTAAGCTGACGGATCTTACAATTAAGCCAACGGATCTTACAATTAAGCCAACGGATCTTACAATTAAGCTGACAGATCTCACAATTAAGCCAACGGATCTTACAATTGAGCCTGTGGATCTTACAATTAAGCTTAAGCTTGAGTTTAAGGATATTTAATTGTTGCAGTGTAATTCATGTCGTGTAATGTGTATATTATACTAAATTAAGACCTATATTGATTTGATAGAAAAATCATTCGCTTTGTCCAGTTGTAATATGAATTTCTTGTTTTCTTCTCTAAATAAGTGACGTGACTATTTTCCTTGTTGTTATTGGAAGTGAATTGAATAATTTTATAGCTATTGTCACGTGGTAATTTAATACCACCAAATATTTTAAAATGAACCAATGAATTTTAATAGAATTATAAAATTGGAAAGAAGGTTAGACCTAGTCAAAGGATAAATCAACTTAAATCAAGTATTATTAGCGATTAGGAGTAATAGCATTATCAAAAACGATAAGAAAACTTGTATAATTGAGATTCAATAATTATGAGAACCCATTGGTAAGATTAAAAAATTATAAAGCGGCTTACTTATTATTGGCGGATTATAAAAAATAAAAGTGCATGAACATTGAGGTTAGAATTATTTGTTTACATTTTGAAAAGAATTAGTCGATCTTGAATAAATCGATAATTAGTAGAATCAATGCTGAACGAATCAGCTGATTATTCGATCAACCAGTATAACAGGTTGAATTATATAAAATTTACTCACACAGGATATATTATGTATACTAAAGGAAGTCAATGTGTAGAAATACGAACACCCATTATTTCTGTATAAATATTTATTATAATCTAAAAAAGCATGATGAAACAAGAGTATTCAAAACTCATATAAAAAACTAAATGTATTAAAATCGCATGTTATGATTTATTTAGGAAATCAATTTAAGATAAACACTCCATATATTTGTATAAAAACTCTTTTTTATTTAATTTTTTCTATTATAAAGTCGAGGAAGCCCTGATTCCCAAGGCAACCAATTGTATTGAGTTTATTAAATTGAAGGCCAATCAGAGAGTAGCTTACAGAATTATTCTTGGAAGAGACAAATTTTTCTGAAAACCTCCTTCTTCTGGCTTAAGATCTTGACCTGAGAGGATGCACACAGAGTCTAGGGTTCTTTCTTCCTCTTTTTAAAATTTTAAAACTATTAAGCCAAACCCTTTTTTAATGTGAAATATTTGTATTAACTGTTAAATTATCTGTGAACTCAGTGCTGTCTAAGAGTTCGTAATTTGTAACTATTCCCCATAAATATATCTTTAATTCGGAAAGAAACTTATAAGAATCTGGATCACGCGCTAGCCCAGCAGAGACGAAAGGAGCCTACCTAATTAATTATTGGAAATAATTAATTCAATCCACGAGACCGTCAAGAACTTCAGTTAAGTGAGTGATAAGTCAAACGAGCTCGTTTTAGATTTTCTGCGTAAAGTGGGGGAATTATTTAAAAAGCGCTATTCAAATTGACTTAAATTAAATAAAAAGTCACCACGTGTTGAATAATATCACATAATTCATAAGAACATTTTATAAATTTATTTGATATATGTAGGAAGCTTACTTCCACGCAAGGCCCGAATTCATATAAATCCCTGAGATCTCATGTTTGAATAATAATTTATTAATTATAATTTTGTTAATTGAACAAAGTATATCATATCAAACTTATAGACCAAACAGGTTTTTATTGGCAGAATTTTGTATTGACTGGAAGTCTAAGTATCAGTATTAACTATAATATCTTTATGAATTTGAAACTCACTATTGTGAATATTGGCAAAACCTGTGATAATTATTCAGATTCTAGAAAACATTTATTTAAGTAAATTATAGATATATCGAATATTTTATACACACATTTTTATGGGAATATATTTTGTGTTTTATGTCAGCATACAAACTCATAGAATTTTTTATCATATCCTAACTCATCTCGTGATATACAGTTTGAGCTGTTTTAATACCAACAAATATTCAGCAGCACTTAAAATTATTGAATCAAGTAATATTAATCTTATTCAGAGCACTCAATATTTATCATCCTTTGATGATATTCATTTTATCTGCCAGAACAAGTATATTAAAAAATTATATTAATAAGGTTCCAGTTATATCATATAAGGATCCAGAGAGCTTCAAGAACTGGCGTTGTAAGTTCTAAGGGATTTTGCAAGGATATATTGGTGAATACCCGTACTCACGACGAGCGTTTTAATAATCAACTAGAAATAACTATAGTTGGTCCTTATCATTTTCTAGTGGTACATGGTTACTGATAATCAGTCATCAAATATTCTTTTAATTTCCTTACTGGTATTCTTCAAGAACTTCATAGAAGCAGCGGTAAGAACTATTAATCACAGGTCACTGAACCCTATGGTGATTACTTGTATTTGTAAAATCCATGTATCTACCACTGAGCTAGAGCTGAGGTTTGAACCCAGTAATTTTGCGAGCCGGACGGCCTTAATTTTTTGTGAATTTATTCGCAAAAGAGGGAATTTAGCGACTGCTCTTATAAATATCAATATCATCGCTCTATCATGAGAGGTAGCCCTCCAAGGGCAAGGAGCACAACTTCACACTATGTATCTGAAGTGTCGTCAGAAATGTTCTAATATTAATAAAATTAGTAGAATTGATGGTGATGTTGTGAAATCTCTCCATAATAAGAAAACGAAGATATTGTCAAATTTCACTAAAAATGTTTTATTAAAAACTTTAAAACAGTTCTAATATTGCTTTTGGGAGTTAAAGTCCTGTGAATTCCTAAGGTTTATCCTTTTTTTCATCTGTTGGATATAGAACTTATTTTCAGCTAAATCCATCATTGCTTTCGATAGAAAAGAATCTCTCACTGGTAATATTGATAGTTCTCTCAAGAGCATCATTGAACTATATTGTTTAGGTTTATTACAAATTATTTTTACTATATGTTTCTGACCAGTAATCACAGGTTTAATATGAACATTGTATGCACTCCCATAGCACATTACTCCATCTTCATCATCGTCATATATCTCCATCTTCTTCCCATTATACTCCTCCTCCTCCTCCTACTCCTCCTCCTCCACCTCCTCCTCATCCTCCTTCGCAGTGGATGATGCCATCTGGATTAGCGGCGACGTATATGAAGGAAATGAAAGTTTTATCAGTGAAATATGAACGCCGGAAGTCGACTCGACTAAGCCCAGCTATCTCACCGTTGTCAGTCTCTCTTCTCTCTGTCACCATTCCTCATAAATAAACACCAGCAATTCTCGTTCGACCAATGCTGACTGATGGAAAGGAAATTTCACTAGCACACAAATTCTATGGATTACAAAACTGGAATGTCACGTCAGGTGAGGTCACAAGGAGAAAAAGAAGAAGAAGAAGAAGAAGAAGAAGAAGAAGAAGAAGAAAAAGAAGAGGAAGAATAAGAGAAAGAAAAAAAGAAAAAGAAGAGAAAGAAGAAAAAGGAAAACTTGGAGAAGAAGAAAGAGGAGAAGAGTATGAATAATAATAATAATAATAATAATAATATAATAATAATAATAATAATAATAATAATATGAGGGAAAGAAGAAGTAAGAGAGGAAGATAGGATGATTTAAACAAGGCGGAAAGTGAATTGTAAAGTAGGATGCATTATTCAGGAGACCATGGATTATGATATCAAACTTGACATCTTAAAATTGTCTTCCCCGTTTTGGTTTTGTCCTGGCGTTCCCAATATTTTGCAGCTGACATTGTGTCATCATTTTTAATTCAAACTCATGTGTGTATCCCATGTGATTTACCCTTTGCTCCACAAACGAATGTTACGCGAGCAGATTCCAAGATTATTTCAGGAAAAGATGAAGAAGAAGAAGAAGAAGAAGAAGAAGAAGAAGAAGAAGAAGAAGAAGAAGAAGAAGAAAAGGATGATGATGAAGAAGAAGAATAGAAAGAAGAAAGCCTATCTCAAATGAAGTCATAATAAGACCAAATGAAATATAAAGTTTTGTTAAAAATTCAAAAATCACTGAACAAAAATGTGATGATATTTCATTCTACTTTCATAGTAACCTCTGTACAAACATTAAATTCACATGGTACTGTACAACACCATCCATGTTATTCCCGTTCTCCTCTTGAGCTGACAATCTCATCAGGGTGGCCACCAACGACAGGACAAGTGCTTCGATCGTGTGCTTAAGGCTTCGCATGAAAAACAGCTGTTGACTACAGCTTCCATCATGAAATAAACAATAAATGAACCACTGCAAATTTTCAAATTTCATTGACACAGGAATAATTTCGGCATAGAAATACAAATACAATACCTTTTTGACCGAGCGAAATGAGGTCTAAGATTCAAGTCGACTTGAATGTTTGAATGTTTAAACAGTTAAACAGTTTGAATGTTTTTGATTACAGTTTAGATGGCTATAGAGTTATAGATAAGCCGGGGCAACTAAACAGGAGTAACGGATTATGTATTTTTGTGAAAAATAGCATTGACGTAGATTATCTCAACTACGAAAATTCAGAGGCAGATATAATTCCGATTAGATTAAAAGCTTTCAACCACTTCATAACATTATTTGCAATTTACAGGTCTCCATCCTCTAATATCGATCTTTTTCTGAATGAGGTAGATGCAAGTCTGTCTGACATTCATGAGACAGAAAATATTCTTTTGATTGGAGATTTAAACATAGATATTTTGCGTAATAGTAATCTAGCAAATGAATATAGTAGCCTTATGCAGATGTATGGTCTAAGATCTCTTGTGAATAAGCCAACTAGAATTTCATGTAAAACAAAAACATGTATTGATCACATATTTTGGAGAAATGTAAATTTTAAAGAAGATAATGTAATAAGCTCTATACAGAAAACCTATATTACTGATCATTTCTGTACTACTTTTCACGTGAGAAATCCAAACACATTTTTTAAAGAAGTAAGAGAGGTCTTCACAGAAAAAATTAATTATAAGAAATTGATAGAAGGGCTACAAAAAGAAAGTTGGGGAAATGAAATTTCCATCAATGATCAAAATATAGACTTAGATGATAAGATTGATAAATTTTGTAGTAAGTTAATAAGCAATATTAAATCAGCTAGTGAACAGATAAAAATAAAAAATAAAAATAGACCACTGAAAAAATGGATAACTCCGGGGCTGATAAGATCCATTAGAGAGCGTGATAAATTGCATAAAAAACTAAACAGTCAGCCATTCAATATTGAATTACAATCTAGGTACAAAACATATAGAAATTTATTAAATAAACTTATAAGAAAAACTAAATTTGAGCATTACAAAACCATAATCTCTCATTCTAAAGGAAATAGTAAAAAAACTTGGAATTGCATAGAAGAAATTCTAGACATCCAACGTGCAAATAAACCGCCCAATATTGATCCAGATATTTTAAATAGTTATTTCGCTGGAGTGGGGAGAACTTATGCTGAAAGAATCGATATTGTACAACACTCAGTGGAGGCACAACGTTTACGTTGTTTAGCGGCGGACAGTCCACATTCATTCTTCATGCGTCCAACGAGCTCCGATGAGGTATTAGTTATCATCAGAAACTTGAAATCTGGCTCGTCCCCGGGGGTGGATGGACTGGGTAATGTATGTTTGAAGAATATTGCTGATATTATAGCGAAGCCATTGTCAGTGTTATTCAACAAATGTTTTGAATTGGGTCATTTTCCTTCTCATTTCAAGATAGCAAAAATAGTTCCTCTATTCAAATCAGGTGACAGAAAGGCTCCCGAAAACTATCGCCCAATCAGTTTGATAAGCAATCTATCTAAAATATTTGAAAAACTTATAAAACGACGATTGATAGAATACCTTAATAAATATAAATTTTCAGCTGAGAATCAATTCGGTTTCCAAGAGGGCAAATCAACTGAGGATGCTATGACAAATTTAGTTAGGATAATTACAGATAACTTTCAGAGCAACAAAAAAACTTTAGCAGTATTCCTGGATTTAGCAAAAGCCTATGATACCATCCCTCACAGGTCCCTTCTGAATAAGTTGGAAAGTATAGGTTTTAGAGGGACAGTTCTAAAATTATTTGAAAGCTACTTGCAAAATAGATCTCAGGTACTCACTCTAAATGAAAAAACAAGTTTCATGATATTGACTGGGTTTGGCCTTCCCCAGGGTACAGTCCTCTCACCGATATTATTTTTGATATACATTAATGATCTCTTAAAAATAAATATTAATAGCTGTACTATTATATCTTTTGCCGATGATACTGCCTTGGTTTTCACCGGACCAGATTGGAGGCAGGTGGAGCGATTGACGGAATCGGGTCTGGCTATTGTGAAGTCATGGCTGGATCAACATTCATTAACTCTAAATGCAAAGAAAAGCGTTTACATGGCCTTCTCACCCTCAGTGAGATCAGCCCCCCGGGAAGGGTCACATACGGGTATTAAAATTCACTCCCCTGACTGCGCCTATTACGCATATCAACGGGTGAGGCACGAGGACTGTGGTTGCAGCTCGTTAGAAAAAGTGAATGTAATTAAATATTTAGGCGTTATGTTCGACTGTCATCTGAAGTGGAATGCTCACATTGATAGTCTGTGTAGAAGATTGAGACATGTCATATACAAGTTTCATAAATTGAGCGGTCTCGGGGATGCGAATATAGTGAAATTGGTGTACTCGGCATATGCTAAGTCCATTTTTCAGTATGGAATCAGGGTGTGGGGTGGTGCCTTGGATACGCACATGAACAAGATTCTCGTATTGCAAAGACATGTAATAAAAGCCGCTCTTGGCCGTCCCAGACGCTACCCAACAAATCTTCTGTTTGTTGAGTTCCCCGTGCTAACGGTAAAGCAGCTCTATATAAAAAATTTAATACTGTACCTGAATAAATGTAAAAATATATTTAAACCATACATGATGTCATACAACTTCCGAGCGCAACCGAACTATATTATAAATAGAACTGACTTAACTGTTTGCCGAAGACAATTCACTTACATCAGCAATAAACTTATTAACTTGGTACCTCAACACTTTCTAGTAAAACATATAACTAAGTCATCCATAAGAAATATAGTTGAATGGATAAGATCTGTTAATGTATCTCACCTCTTTCATAATTGATCTCCTTATCTTTTGTCACCTCCATATAGATTTTTAGTTTTAATTCAGGTGTTTTTTCCTATAGCCATCTCTGTAATAAAGCACTCCTTTTGTTTATTATTTATTTTCATTTTATTTTTTTTTTTCAATATTGATATATCGATTAAATGGTTTATTAATTTTGTAAGTTAAGATTTCTAAGATTGATACTCGTTGCAGCACACAAACCTCTGGTTTTGCTGGCAACGCCTATAAGCTAATTTTGAGAAGAATTATTATTTATTTCATGTTAATGTTTAAATTAAGTTTTTAATTGTGTTTTTGTTTTGAAAAAATTGTATTGTATTATGGAAAATAAAGAATTTGAATTTGAATTTGAATTTGAATTTAAATGTTTATATGTTGCGCATTTACGGCGAAACGCGGTAATAGATTTTCATGAAATTTGACAGGTATGTTCCTTTTTTAATTGCGCGTCGACGTATATACAGGGTTTTTGGAAATTTTGCATTTCAAGTATAATATTAAAGGAAAAAGGAGCCTCCTTCATACGCCAATATTATAGTAAAAATCAGACTATAGAATATTATTCATCATAATTCAGCTGACAAGTGATTACACAGATGTGTGGAGAAGCCAGTCTCTTGCTGTATTTCCATAAGGTCTATAGTTTCAATCAGGTACTTGTGGATGAGAATACTGCGTGAGGTCTACTGTTCACAGAACTACTAGTTAAAATGTGTTTACTCACATCATGTTTTGTCTATGATGCTATCATCAAGTGATATTCTTATTTCTATTCAAGATTAGCCCTAATGAAAAAAGGAATAATTTAACCTCGAATAGAGCAGCGAATCAAGAATAAAGCCCAGTTATCATTAGTAGAATAATCAGTGGTAGAGTTCGCTGAGCAAGTACTAACTTGTGAACTCTCCCAATGAAAACGTTCACGGTAGAGTACCAGTTTTTAGTAGAGTAGAGTGGGATAGCACCGTTGTACAGTACTCTACCACTTGCATTCCTCTGCCACCGCTTCTAACTCTACTCTACCACTACTATGCTGATGGAAACAGTCTCGAGCTAGTAGAGTAGAGTAGACTAGAGTTCCTAAATTTAAAGGCCGGTTTCCGCGCTCGGGATTCAGCTAATATTCCAGTCGACGAAAGATTATAGAGGGAAAATTTTGGAACACAATTTTTGACCCCGCAGCTCTTTAAAGGATAGTGAGAGGGTAAACATATCAAAAGTCCTCACTTCTAACCCCTGTTCTAAGGGGGTGCGGTGGTTTGAAAGTATCATCTTTTGGTTTATTGCTCATATCTCGAACAATATGCGTCTTTCGGAAACTTTTGTCGAATACAAAATTGAAGCTTACAATCAAGTATACAAGTTTCATTCGTAATATTTCCTATATCTCAACTAGTTTTCTAGGTATGATCTCTCGAAGGTGTCACATTTTGAAGAAAGACTCTTCCGGCTCGGATTTTATCATCTACTTGTCCTTATAACTTTTCTTCATTTGATTGAAAAAATGATGTCATGAAATACATTGTTCCCAAGATACATGCGTGTGAGCCAGAAATAAAAAAAACGAAACTTTCAAACCACCCTCATCCCTTAACAACCATGGGTAGGGGTGAGGACTTCTTATATGTTCACCTTCCAACTGGCCCAAACAAAGCTGTGAAGTCAAATATTGTGTTCCAAACATTCCCTCCAAATTTCCCTGTCAATTATTATACACTCATTACTATAACGGCTGCAACAATCGAATGAAAAAGACTAAGAAATTGTCGAAAAACCACAGATTGTTTTTTTGACAATCTCTCAGTCTTTTTCATTCAATATGAATTATTACCTCAATATCAACTTCTCAACTTCACAAAAAGCTGCAACAATCGTAGGGATATGCGTAAAATGATGAAATAATGAATGAAATTGAAGAGAATATGATGCTCTATGAGCTCATGATTAGCACGGATTTCTTAAATCAATCGTTAAAGAGTTATAAGGCCAAAAAGATGAAATAATCTGAGCCGGAATGTTCTTTCTTCAAAATGTGACACTTTCGAGAGCTCATACCTAGAAAACTAGATGAGATATAGGAAAATGTCAGTGGCGAAGCTGAAGGGGAATCTATGAGTCTGAGACTCAACAAAATTAATTATTATTGATGTGAATATTATTTTTTAGTAGCACGCATACATTTCTTTGCAAATTTGGATAAGAACTGGTCAGACCGCCTTTCAAACTGTTCTGTGGCTCTGTCCGGCCGACAGCCGACTGGCTATAGCTATCTATTCATTCGCATGCTGAGCCCTCAACTCAGGAGACTCTCAATTCATTCATAATGTTCGTGACGTATTGTATGGTTGCTATGACAACGTGACGTGGCACCATAGATATGTAGTAGGACTTGGAGTCTAGGCTCCAAGCCTAGACTCAAGCTGTGTTCATAGTTCGAGTTCCGTCTATATCGATGTCTAGATCTCGATGTATCGAATGGTCGACATCGAAACAATCGTCTTCAAACATCGATTTGTATCAAAATTTGAAGATTTCAAACTCAAATAAATCAGTTGGTTTGTGGGTTTGTAGCTCGTGTAACACTTGGCTTGTTCTCAACCTACAACTCGGTTTTGCGGTTTGCTTTGGTTTACTCAACAATAATGAAACCAAATCCTTTTTCAATTTTGGAATTTTGTCTTCAATTTGTTGAACTTTTAGCATAATTGCTTATTTCTAAATGATCATACAATGGATGAGTGTAATGATCTGGTGGAGTATTTGCTTCAAACTCCGTTTTCTTCTTTGTATTTTGAATAAAAATTTGGTTTGAAAGACAAGCGGTAAGCTTTAGAGTTCCTAGACTCTAGTTATAGGTAGCTTCGCCACTGGAAAATGTTACGAATCATACTTGTATACTTATTTGCAGCCTTCAATCTTGTATTCGACAAAAATTTACGAAAAACACATATCGAGATATGTTTGACCAAACCTTGATGACCAGACCTTAATGATTGACCAAACTTTTAAAAATGTTTGTCCCTGAGCCTCTCAGCAAACATGTTTGTAGAACATGTATGTCGAACATTTGTTCAGTGTGGACATGGCTTTTCAATCCTCACTCCAAAAACCTCAGTCCTCCCTTTAATTCACATATTGGAACCGCCGTTATTGTCTATCACAATGCGGATGGTTAACCAATAAAGGGTGGAAACTGGAAATCAGATGAGTAGAGGCACACAATGAGCACTCAACCCATTCCAAGCTCTTGAATCCAATGTGACAGGTAACTCATGAATTAGTGGAGTGAATTGAGCACTGGAGTGGTCATCAGCGAACGCGTCTGATATTATCACGCTCATTGCAACCACAACAGCCGTTCAATTATTCAACATTGCTAATACGGCAGGATCAAACATCGCTCCACTGATCCAATGATATCAGTAAACGATTTAGCTGCCATTGTGTCTACTACCTCATGCTATAGAAACTTCATCAAATAATGGTTTGCATTACGCTCATCTCAAGGCTGACCGAAGAGTCTATCCCCCAGTCAGTGATTGTTCAACAATGGGATATGATCTTAAAAAGTGCGTTATTGTCAAACTCAACAAGCTGGCTGGTTTAAAATCAAATTTGTTGATGTCAGAACAATGTTTTCTATTTTGGAAATGAATCAGGAATTGCATTTGTTCAAATGCTGAACAAAGCTCTCTATTTTGGAAACAAGTTATAAATTGAAATCGAAAATTGAAATTGAATTTGTTCAAATGCTGATTAATGAATAATAATCATTATTTAACGCTAATAATGATAAATGATAATGAAATAATAATCATTATTTAACATTAATAACATTATTTTTGATAATTTATCAATATTGAACGCAATTCCCAATTGAATGCTGAATTGGATTCGAATTACCATCTATCTGTCAACCCTGTTGTCAATATGTGCAGTAGCAGAAGTCTTTACAGGGGTGATTACAGCATTTGATTGGAAATCTCCTCTAATAATAATTATTCATAAATTTTTCTTATTTGTTTTTACATAATGGAGCTTTCGCTTTGAACTGTCAGAATGTCAGAATTTCTTATAAAAATAGCAACAATACATATTCAAGTCAGAAGAGTAATAACTGGTATTGATAATAAGGAATCAACGAGTTTGAATTTGCTGAAAGAGCAGGATCTTCCTAAGCTTCTTTATTTTGTAGCGACAATTCAATCGCCAATACTATGATCATGCTACAATACTTTGAACAGTCGTCATTGCACAAATGGGAGACTCCAAGACTCCATCCGTTTCAGAGAATTCTGAGGCTTTGTTTGGCATGCTGGAAAAACACCTAATCCTATACTATTAAACAAGCAATTTCTGTTTATATGTTGTAAGAGATTTTTTTGAATAACTGGCAAAATCGCTAAATGAAAATATTTTATAGGTCTCTAGCAAACAGCTGCTTTGTTATCGCCGGGTGCCATATCAACAAACTAGAGATTTGATAATAACGGGTATCCAGGCTACAGTTTTGAACAGCCAAATAGAAGAATATTATTGCAATTTACTTTATTATATAAAATAATGAATTTATGTTCAATGTTCAGATGTTTAAATGTACTATTTATGTTTATATATATATTTATAAGTTTTTTTTAATATATATATATATTATATATATATATATATATATATATATATATATATATATATATATATATAGATATATATATATATATATATAATATTATATATATATATATATATATATAATATATGTGTGTGTGTGACCGGATCTCGAAAACGGCTCTAACGATTCTCACGAAATTTTGAACAAAGTAGGTTTATGATAATAGTAGGTCTCAACCCTGGGATAATTCGCTGAAGGACATGAAAAGGATAAATACGACCTTGGAATAACAGCTGGAAATTTTGTCGTCCGTACAGTAATGGAAGTGAGTGAACGAGTGCATGATTGTGTGGGATCATTCCGCTGACCTCACGAGAAGGAAAATTCAGCAAGTAATTTAATATTATTATCGTTTATTTCTCCTTTCTTTAGAAAACATGTTTACTTGGAAAGTACAGAATAGTAACTAGGCTAGATGGGTCTGTTAGTGTCCTGGGTCTAGGCTCTGTTAGTGTAGAATAGTACATATTATATTAACAATTAATATTGTAGCAAACATAGTATATCATTCTAAATCGAATTCATAGTATATCTATTTGTAATTGGTGATATGTTTGTTTTTTGAAGTGTGAATAAATTGTTATTTTGATGAGTAATAATAGCTTAACCTAGATTTTGATTTGGACTGTAGTATGAATTTGAAAAGGGACAGTTTTGGGCATAAGCCTGTTGTGCCTCCTCATATAACTGTAGAAAATAATTGTACGAATGAGGAAATGAATAAATAAATATAAACTATAAATTCAATCTCTCGTTACAAATTTTCTATGCTTTTACACTCCAGAGCAAAGCTTGGTCCCCCGATATTACATCTTGAATATCATCATCATCATCATCACCACCACCACCATCATCATCATCATCATCATCATCATCATCATCATCATCATCATCATCATCATCATCATTATCATTATCATCATTATCATCATCATCATCATCATCATCATCATCATCATCATCATCATCATCATCATCATCATCATCATCATCATCATCATCATCTTCTTCCTCTTCTTCTTCTTCTTCTTCTTCTTCTTCTTCTTCTTCTTCTTCTTCTTCTTCTTCTTCTTCTTCTTCTTTTTTTTTTCTTCTCTTCTTCTTCTTCTTCTTCTTCTTCTTCTTCTTCTTCTTCTTCTTCTTTTTTTTTCTTCTTCTTCTCTCTTCTTCTTCTCTTCTTCTTCTTCTTCTTCTTCTTCTTCTTTTTCTTCTTCTTCTTCTTCTTCTTCTTCTTCTTCTGCACACCATCTACATAGTTCTAAATCAGGCTTTATAATTCAACAAAATATCATGTAATCTCGAATTATTTATTTATTTATGTTTTGATACAATTACAAATCATATGAATATGATCTGGATAGAACAACAGGCATACATTAGCCCAAAACTAATTCTGTTCCCAAATTTTGATAAATTATAAAATAAATAATAAAAATAACAATTATTCAGGTCACTTTTGAATAATTGAAGCATTTGTTCTTCTTCACAATCCATCCCCCTCCCAAGTCATCAACAGATTTCTGGAACCTCTTCATTGTTTCACCAGGTCTAAGCATAATTTTTGACATTCATTTGAAAATCTTCAATAATGTAAGTAAAAAAAGGGTCATGGAATGAAGTATAACAATAATTATATTGAAATGTTCGTGATTTTCAATATGTCACTTTCAAGATTTTAGTCTGATCATAGATTTTTTGTTGAAGTTATCATTTGTTGATGAAGTTGAATTTGTTGATTTGATAGGTGTATAACAATAATGAATATCAAATTCAACTTCATCAACAAATAATAACTTCAACAAAAAATCTATGATCAGACTAGAATCTTGAAAGTGAATTAAAACATATTGAATATCACGAACATTTAAATATAATAATTGTTGTAATACTTCATATTCTGCAATTTCCAATTATGTTTCATATTTAATTAATTTATTAAGTTCTATGCATTTGCATCAATTTATTGTGAATCTAACATTGCAAATTCAATTGTCTTCTTCTTCTTCTTTTGGTTCCTATCCGTTCCGGATGTTGGCAACCATTCTGGCTATGATGACCCTGTTGACTGCCGCCCTGAACAGCTGTGCTGTGCTCATTCCATACCATGTCCTCAGGTTCCTAAGCCACGATATTCTCCTTCTTCCAGGACCTCTTTTACTTTCTACCTTGCCCTGCAATACAAGTTGGAGTAGCTCGTATCTGCTTCCGTTTCTCATTATATGTCCGAGATATTTGAGCTTCCTCGCTTTTACAGTATTGAGAATTTCTTTTCCCTTTCCCATTCTTCTTAGAATTTCTTCATTAGAGACATGGTCCACCCAATTCAATTGTACCTGAGAAGATCTTCAACACGATAATGATGAATCAATGATTTCAGCTTCACTATGGGATAACAGTTTGCGAGATGATCACTATGTATTTGGATGATGATACATGTATTTGGATCTATTTAGGGAAATTGAATATTTGAAATGAAACTACTGAATAAAAATATCAATAACTGGCTGATAATACTTTAGTTCCATTGATGTAATTATTGAAGAATCATTGAATCAATTTGAATCACTGACTGAGTGATCCAATGGAATTATTGACCGAGCGAAGTGAGGTCTAAGATCCAAGTCGACGGTTTGGCATTTCTCTTAATGTTTAAATGTTTATATGTTTATATGTTGCGCATTTACGGCAAAACGCGGTAATAGATTTTTATGAAATTTGACAGGTAGCCTATGTTCCTTTTTAAATTGCGCGTCGACATGTATACAAGGTTTTTGGAAATTTTGCATTTCAAGGATAATTTAAAAGGAAAGAGGAGCCTTCTTCATACGCCAATATCAGAGTAAAAATCAGACTATAGAATTATTCATCATAAATCAACTGACAAGTGATTACACAAATGTGTGGAGAAGCCAGTCCATTGCTGTATTTCCATAAGGTCTATAGTAAAGTTTCAATCAGGTACTTGTGGATGAAAATACTGCGTGAGGTCTACTGTTCACAGAACTACTAGTATTTTATTCTAGTTCATGTGGTCAATTTTTATTGACCGAGTGAAAAGAGGTCTAAAATTCAAGTCGACGGTTTGGCATTTCTGTTAATGTTTAGATGTTTGAATGTTTAATAATATTTATATGTTTTTATGTTGCGCATTTACGGCGAAACGCGGTGATAGATTTTTATGAAATTTGACAGGTATGTTCCTTTTTAAATTGCGCGTCGACGTATATACAAGGTTTTCGGAAATTTTGTATTTCAAGGATAATATAAAAGGAAAAAGGAGCCTCCTTCATACTCCAATATTACCGTAAAAATCAGACTATAGAATTATTCATCATAAATCAGCTGTCTAGTGGACTATAATACTACCCGTTCAAAAACATCGAATATCTTGAAAATGTATCTTTCCGTTAGTAGACAGTTGACTATAATACTACCCGTTCAAAAACATCGAATATCTTGAAAATTGTATCTTTCCATCAACGTTGTAGACAGTTGCAGCCAGACCTGATAACAGCGCTCACACTCACATTCCGGGACGACACGTCACGGTACGATATAGGACAGAAAGCTCTATGTTTATTTAGGATTTTTTCTAGACATTTTTAATTCATTAATTTTTGAGAAAACATAACAACAGTTCAATGTAACTAATTGAGCGCGAGGTCTACTGTTCACAGAACTACTAGTAAATTCACAGGAGAAACTGCAATACTGGCTTACAATCCAAACTATCACTGAATTTCCGATTCCGAATAACTAAATGTGTGGCTGGTTCAATTCGACGGAAACACTCCGTGAGGTTTTGTTAACAATCATTGGCTCGAATCTGAACCACTGATCAGATCTCAAATAATTGGATGACATCAGACGGCAAACATAATCACAGGATTGACGATGGAGACTGGAGTCTGGATTTGTGGTAACTCAACAATAAAGCTCTGTTTGATCATGTATTCGGAAGAGATTCACTTTAAACCATCAGAATTCTGTAGAAATAACATCAATGCAACCTGTGTGACAGTTGAGAGTGGATCTAACTGTTTAATCATTGAAACAGATACTACGGTTTGCTTGATATAATCAGATGGTTTTGCACTTATGAATTATCCACTTCGCTTGTAATATTATTCATGACATGAGTCACCTGTGACCTGTCATCACTATTCTAGTGATGTACAATATCCTTTTACCATAGTAAACGCAAATTGGTGAGGCCAAGGTCTATAAATACAGGTCATGACACTTGTGTTCCTTATGGAGCGGCCATTATGTGGGGTCTTTATCGCGGTACATTTGAAATTCCAATCTGCTCATAACAAAATCATGCATTATGCTTTTTAAAAACAATATTCTGGTTCAGATAATATTGAAATTCAGGTTTTAATTTTTTTAATAATGAAATTTCAATAATAAATGGTTCAATAATTCAAAATTTTTTTATTGTCTTATTGTTAAAAACTATTATTGTTATTTTATTGTTAATTATTATTATTTATTGTTGAAAATTGTTATTTTTATTGTTATCCAATAAAATTGTTATTATTCTTGTAACTTGTTATGATCCATAAGGCGTTGGGACAAAAGGCTAACCTCAAAAACTGAAGTTCCCAAGAAACCTAAAGTTTGAAGTTCCCAATTAACTAAATCTGAAAATCAACAATTCAGTACCTAGTTGGAATCTGAATATTATTATCCTGCTGGGAGAATTTATTTTACAATTGAATCCAAGCAATATTCCTTGAACAATATAATAAAATAACACATCATGTTGTTCAATCTATAATGATAACAGCTGATGAATTTGGAAATTGGTGAACTAGAACCCCATAAAATGGCGATTTTGCAATGCATATCGGCATGACCTGTATTTATAGACCTTCGTTACTACCTCCGTAAACAAAGCCGTAGTGCATTCGTGTGAGGTCAGCACAGGTAGGGTTCCGACACCAATAAAAACACTAGCTGATAAAAATCAGCTGAAATCAACGAATTTTTATTGGTGTAGGAGACCTACCTGTGCTGACGTCACCAGAATGCACTACACGGCTTTGTTTACCCCGAGGTAGTGCCTTGGTGGCACCATCTCTGAGTGAAGTTGGTAGATTTTGAGCTTCAAATTGCATGATTATGTTATTCTAAATATTAGAGATGTGTCAATCATATATGACAATTTTAAAATCAGCTTTTATTTATGTTTCAGACGAAAAACAAACAAATAGTCTGGTCACACACCGATCAGTAAATACAAGACTAGTCACGTTTAGTCACAATACTTCACAAAGTTGCTTATGGAGTCATGTGTAATTGCAATGACTAATCAGCATGTGTTGCGTCATAAGCAGCAATGAGGAGCATTGTGACTAAATGTGACTAGTCTTGTCTTGACCAATCGGTGTGTGGCCAACCATACTCGTCACTTTTCCAATTACAACGGTTCAGTCAAGGCTTGAATTCGTGCTTCGAATGTTGATGTCCAGTCAGAATTATTCAGTTAGAATAAAATGAATGAATGAATGAATGATTTTAGAAATATTGAATAAAAATATTTTTGATGAGAAGTCGGGATATGATGGCATTTCAAATGTAAACAAACACAAAGCTGACGACTTGTTTGAGCTTTTTTACTGCTTGAAATTTACCAATTTCACTCATAGATGGAGCCACCATCCCCCTCCTCACCAATTTGCGTTAACTATAGATATTATGATATGTATCACACAACATAATATTCAATACTGCATGGAAAAAACAATCAATATCGAAGTTTCAGACAGTCAGGTCACACGAAATCACTGGTGACCTCCTGGGTTGCAGAAATCGCTCAAGCACTGTTGTATTGTAATTATTGGAACCCGCAACTTTTGATTATGTTATGTTGAAGAGATATTTTTATGAGTTGGTGAAAATTATAGATACAACTAAGTGTTTCTTCTACAAGAATAATATCGACAGTAGGTTCCATTGGGGTTCCTATTTGGAATGAAAAATGTCTCTTCAAAAATTACACTCCACAGTCCCTCATATGGATCCAAATTAATTTTGTTTAAATAATGATTAAGTGGTCAACGACCAACGATGATTATATATTCAAGATCCATTATTTTTTTCCAATTCAACTAGAGTACCTATATCTAATTTGCAATAATATTGTCAAAGTTAATCATTATTCTACAGTTTTAAGTGATTAGTGAGTGTTAACGTTTTTGGTTTGTCAAAAATCTGAATTCGAACTTTTCTGTTTTAAAATGTTTTGACTATAAATTTGAATTCAAAAAGTGTATGGAACATAATTCAATTTTCCTACAGTTACCTTGAAAAGTGGCCATTCCTGCACTGATTACAGAACGCAAAAAATCACTTTTCCGCTCTAGTGCGGGAAATTTTTTTTCTGCACTCCAGATTTGCAACATGGCAACGCAAAATAGTTAGTAGGTTATATGGAGCACCAGTAGAGCAAAATCAAAATTAAGTTGGTAACTGCACTGACTGTGGTATAGTGTTGTGGTGCATGTTATAATATGAAGTCAGTGGACAACAGTGGATGACAGCGACAGCCACCACATGAGTGACAGCCGCCTTCATTCATTTATTTCATTATTATTATTTAATTTTAAATAAATTAAGGTTTTTATTAATAATAAAATTACACAGAAAAACATTTGATGGATTTCAGGAAATTAAATGTTTCTTTCGGTGCAGCAAACTGTCACTTTGCGCACTAGTTGCACAAATAACTATTTTGGGCTACCACACAGTGTATACATCAAGATTCGAGGAAGAAACAGTTTTGGGCTGTGCCTGTTGGTACTTCACCAATCATTTAAAAGATTTGTGTTCTGTGTGTATCAATGAATGGATGAATGAATATAAACTATGCTTTTGTACTCCAGAGCAAAGCTCGGTGCCCCGATATCAAGTTATTATTATTGATTTTCTTCTAGAGAGATTCACTGTGAACAATAATGTTCTTCATTAACGTTATCTCCTCTACTCATGAATAATGTCTTCCTCCTCCTTCTGAAAAGGTATGAATAAATTGACGTACTCTGCATTTTTAATGATTTCAAATCCACACCACATAGAAGTTAAATTGCATTATTCATCTCATGTTTTGTTCTCCTTTTTCTTCTTCTTCGTCTCCTCTTCCTTCGCCTTCCTCCTCCTCTTCTTCTCCTCCTTCTTCTTCTTCCTCACTCCTCCCTCCTCCTCTTCTTCTTCTTCTTCTTCTTCTTCTTCTTCTTCTTCTTCTTCTTCTTCTTCTTCTTCTTCTTCTTCTTCTTCTTCTTCTTCTTCTTCTTCTTCTTCTTCTTCTTCTTCTTCTTCTCTTCTTCTTCTCTTCTTTCTTCTTCTTCTTCTCCTTCTTCTTCTTCTTCTTCTTCTTCTTCTTCTTCTTCTTCTTCTTCTTCTTCTTCTTCTTCTTCTTCTTCTTCTTCTTCTTCTTCTTCTTCTTCTTCTTCTTCATCTGTCTCTGAGGTATACAAGAGATACACTCCTATCAATGTAGTATAAACAATAAAGTAAAGTTTAATTGGATATGAATGGGAGTTGAATTGAAGTTTAATGGAATTCAAATCGAATGCGCATTGAACTTTGATTGAGGTTTAACATCACCATAATCAGATCCACTTCAAAATGTCAGCATTGGTTACATTGAAAACTCTTTCAAAAGGGAAGCTCAAGTCCTGCACACACACATCGGTTTTCGTTTGTATGGTATTTTGCCCGTTTTGCCGTCCTCATGAAATCTATCAGATCAAACGGAGCTTGACTAACATCATCTGTTTGAAATCATCTATTTGATGCGATAGAATTCATAGGGACGGAAAAATATAATACGACCAAAAATTTATGTTTTTTTTTATAGTCATTCAATCTCAGCTGTCTCCCATGCATGAAATCAAACCGGTAAACAGCTGTTTGCAGAACGGATTATCATATGATTCTCATCACAGCATTTCTCACTTTCCAGTCGAATATGTTTCCTAGTTCCGAAACAGGAACAGCAGAACTGCTACAAAAAAACACCTTCAGCGCTCCAGGTGAGAGTTTTGTCAACTTCCACAAAATTCCTGATTCAGAATTTGTAAACTAGGTTATGTTTATAGAATGCATGTAGCAACTTCAGCAAAGGCAGGTGATGTTTCTATTTCTCAATTATTATTCTTTAGATTATTATGACAAGAAATAGTGTACGTTACTTGGACGTGAATGTCTTTTGCAGTGTTCAAATGAAATTCTAGTCTTCGCTAACACCTCGACTGGAAACATAATTCTCGTCTGCAAAAGGCCCCTTCCCATCTGTAAGATACTATTGTATGACTAGCCTAACAGTTCAAAGTAGAATAGTGTTTGATTAGTTACAGCAGATCTGTATAATACAGTAATTCAAAAGCACATAATCACATTCCGTCTTCAAGAAGATCTTCAACTTTATACTTTGTAAATTCAATGAATAATCAGTCCATTTGCTATTGTACATGAACGAGTGACCCCCAATAACTAGTGACCCCCTGGGTTGGAGAACTCGCTCAGGAACTTTTGTTTTGTAATCTTCGAAACACGCAGATTTAATTATACAGAATTGATTAAAATGATGAAAACAGCTTAATATTTCTCTTCGAGAATGATTTGTCAGTAGGTTCCATTGAGGATCTTATTTGAGATGGACAATAACTCTTCAAATATTACTCTGTCACTTTAACATCGTTAACTCTTATATGAATCCAAATTCATTTTTCCAAATGAGAAGGTGATCATGTGATACATAATTTAGATATAGAGTTCCAAGAGAAAATAAGTACTCTTTAATTTGTCTTTCCATTACGAACTGCTTGTTAATGATCACTTTCAAATATTCAAATTATGAGGAAAATACATGGCGAAACCCACATATTGATAATGATATAAAACCATATCATTTCGATGATGTATAAGTTGTAAATTATTGACCGAACTAAGTGAGGTCCAAGATTCAGGTCGACGGTTTGGCATTTCTCTTAAATGTTTAAATAATCAAATGTTTAAATGTTAAAATGTTTAAATGTTTAAATGTTTAAATGTTTAAATGTTTAAATGTTTATATTTTTAAATGTTTAAATGTTTAAATGTTTAAATGTTTGAATGTTTGAATGTTTGAATGTTTGAATGTTTAAATGTTTAAATGTTTATATGTTTAAATGTTTGAATGTTTGAATGTTTGAATGTTTAAATGTTTGAATGTTTAAATGTTTAAATGTTTAAATGTTTAAATGTTTAAATGTTTAAATGTTTAAATGCTAAATGTTTAAATGTTTAAATGTTTAAATGTTTAAATGTTTAAATGTTTAAATGCTCAATGTTTAAATTTTTAAATGTTAAATGTCAAAATGTTTAAATTTTTAAATGTTTAAATGTTTACATGTTTAAATGTTTAAAGTTTAAATGTTTAAATGTTTAAATGTTTAAATGTTTAAATGTTTATATGTTTAAATGTTTGAATGTTTGAATGTTTGAATGTTAAATGTTGAATGTTTAAATGTTCAAATGTTCAAATGTTTAAATGTTTAAATGTTTAAATGTTTAAATGCTTAAATGTTTAAATGTTTAAATGTTTAAATGTTTAAATGTTTAAATGTTTAATGTTTAAATGTTTAAATGTTTAAATGTTTAAATGTTTAAATGTTTAAATGTTAAATGTTTAAATGTTTAATGTTTAAATGTTTAAATGCTCAAATGTTTAAATTTTTAAATTTTTAAATGTCAAAATGTTTAAATGTTTAAATGTTTAATGTTTAAATGTTTAAATGTTTAAATGTTTAAATGTTTAATGTTTAAATGTTCAAATGTTTAAATGTTTAAATGTTAAATGTTTAAATGTTTAAATGTTTAAATGTTTAAATGTTTAATGTTTTAATGTTTAAATGTTTAAATGTTTAATGTCAAAATGTTTAAATGTTTAATGTTTAAATGTTTTAATGTTTTAATGTTTTAATGTTTAAATGTTTAAATATTTAAATGTTGCGCATTAACGGCGAAACGTGGTAATAAATTTACATGAAATTTGAAAGGTAAGTTCCTTTTTTATTTGCGCGTTGACGTATATACAAGGTTCTTGGAAATTTTGCAAGGATTATAATAAAAGGAAATATAAGCCTATTTCATACGCCAATATTGGCGAGTGAAAATCAGACTATAGAATTATTCATTGTAAAACAGCTGACAAGTTATTACACAGATGTGTGTAGAATCCAGTCTATTGCCGTATTTTCATAAGGTCTATAGTTCCAATCAAGTACTTGTGGATGAGAATACTGCTTGAGGTCTACTGTTCACAGAACTACTAGTGTTTTATATCAACCAGCTGAGTTCAAGTGTCAGCGCGTGTGATAACTCCTAAATAGCCTCACCTGATGTTATGAATGAATGAACGGAAAAACTATAGTAATTGCATGCAATGAATTGTTCAGCTGACTAAATGATAAATCACAACAATTTTTTCCTCATGCTCTTTCAATGTTATTTCTAATATCGGGGACCGAGCTCACTACCTCCGTAAACAAAGCCGTAGTGCATTCGTGTGACGTCAGCAAAGGTAGGGCTCCTACACCAATAAAAATTCGTTGATCTCAGCTGATCTATATCAGCTAGTGTTTTTATTGGTGTAGGAGCCCTACCTGAGCTGACGTCACACGAATGCACTACGGCTTTGTTTACGGTGGTAGTGCCGAGCTTCGCTCTAGATTGAAAAAGCATAACTAATTTATTACGAAAGAATAAATTATAATAACATTCATACAGAAATATATCCTAAGAAAGGACGAGGGAGTGAGTAAATTTTGTTGTCCAGCGAACTTTACCTGTAAAAAGGTTCGAAGAATAAGTGTTCAAAATTTGAAGCTGATTGATGAATATCCTTTCTAAAGTCATTGTAGAATATACAAAAAATGGACAACGGCTTCTAGGGAGTCGAAAGTAAGAACACGCTAAGGCTCGTTCAGTAATTAATATTGTATTTCACGCCAATTGAAAAATCTAATCCGAATTCGAGGAACGAAATTTAAAATGAATTTCAATATCAACTACTTCGAAGAGTTCTGCTACTACAAACATTGACAACAGGGAAAACAGATTCACGGAATCTTGTAAAATGTCGACTATCGTTTTTAAAAACTCCGCCGATTTATAAAGTGATCCTTTGTATTTTTCCCTTTTTTTCTGAAAATACTTATTCCTTTTATATCCTTATCCAGGAATCAACAATAATTCATTTAAACTCTGTTCGTTTTTTGCAATTTTAACGTTATAATATCAAAATTCATATGAAATACTCGTCCAAATGATGCTTCAAACTTTGGAAAATTAATAGGAGAATCAACTCTATTGTTATCTAATGTGAATCAGTATATAATTTTTATTAGGCTATGAGGAATATTAATAGTATAATCTACTTTTTTGTAATTCATTTGTGAATTTGTCCATAAGCCAGCATATCCTGTGTATTGTGATACGCATAGATAACCAAGTCTAATGTAATGAGTTATATCAGAGATCAAGGGAATAATCTACTCATATATTCAATAAATAATTAAGTAAATATTTACTTACTTTATGGTTTTCTATTACTCTCTCATCCTCACTCACACACATTCTATCTCTCTCTTCTCTCTCTCTCTCTCTCTCTCTCTCTCTCTCTCTCTCTCTCTCTCTCTCTCTCTCTCTCTCTCTCTCTCTCTCTCTTGCATTCAAATTAAGATTGATGGCCTTTCGCTGTCATTGGTAAATTGGGGAAGAGCAGTAACAACAAACATAGTTATCGACTCCGACACTAATCGAAACCAAACAGCTCATCCAGATAGAGAGATTTGGAGCGCGAGAGAGAGAGTTTCAGATTCAGATTCACTCTCACATTCTTCCACACTCACTCCCTCTCACACCCTCTCTGTATTGTAATTTCCTCTCTCACACACTCTCTCTCTCTCTCTTGTTATATGTATTCATATGTTATACATTTTATTGATTTGAATTTTAGCTCTGAATCTCTTTATTGACCGAGCGAAGTGAGGTCTAAGATTCAATATGACGGTTTGGCATTTCTCTTAATGTTTATATGTTTTTACTTTCCTTGCCCCATTACCATAGGTAAGGAAAGTATTGCTTTCCGAAAAAAATTAAGGTACCCAAATTTCTAAATTTCTATACGTTTCAAGGTCCCCTGAGTCCAAAAAAGTGGTATTTGGATATTGGTCCGTATGTGTGTGTGTGTATGTGTGTGTGTGTGTGTGTGTGTGTGTGTGTGTGTGTGTGTGTGTGTGTGTGTGTGTGTGTGTGTGTGTGTGTGGTGTGTGTGTGTGTGTGTGTGTGTGTGTGTGTGTGTGTGTGTGTGTGTGTGTGGTGTGTGGTGGTGTGTGTGTTGTGTTGTGTGTGTGTGGTGTGTGTGTGTGTGTGTGTGTGTGTGTGTGTGGTGTGTGTGTGGTGTGTGTGTGTGTGTGTGTGTTGGTGTGTGTGGTGTGGTGTGTGTGTGTGTGTGTGTGTGTGTGTGTGTGTGTGTGTGTGGTGTGGTGTGTGTGTGTGTGTGTGTGGTGTGTGTGTGTGGTGTGTGTGTGTGTGTGTGTGGTGTGTTGTGTGTGTGTGTGTGTGTGTGTGTGTGTGTGTGTGTGTGTGTGTGTGAGTGTATGTGCGTCTATGTAGACGATATCTCATCTCCCAATTAACGGAATGACTTGAAATTTGGAACTTAAGGTCCTTACGATATAAGTATCCGACACGAACAATCTCGATCTGATGCAATTTAAAATGGCGGCTAAAATGGCGAAAATGTTGTAAAAAACAGGGTTTTTTGCAATTTTCTCGAAAACGGCTCCAACGATTTTGATCAAATTCATACCTAAAATAGTCATCGATAAGCTCTATCAACTGCCACAAGTCCCATATCTGTAAAAATTTCAGGAGCTTCGCCCCATCAATGCAGATAGATTCCCAATTATCAGGCTTCAGATACAATTGAAACGAAAAAAATCAAGTGGAGTAGATTGAGCATGAAAATCTCTACAATTAATGTTCAGTAACATTTTCACCTAAAATTGAAAATAAGCTTTAAATTCGAGAAAAAGTGATTATTCAATTGCAAATTATTGTTGATTCTGTTAAATCATTCACTATGAAGAGATAGCAGACCTCATGTGTGTCTCCAGCGTCATTGCCCTGTCACCAGCTGGCTCAAATCTTTGAATAGTAGACTAGAGATGCGCGGGAACACTAGCGTCAGGTGATGAATTTTCATAACGGCAAGGAAAGTTGTGTGAGTGAGCCCACACCAGATTTTTATGTTGCGCATTTATAGCGGAACGCGGTAATAGATTTTCATGAAATTTGACAGGTATGTTCCTTTTCAAATTACGCGTCAACGTATATACAAGGTTTTTGAAAATTTTGCATTTCAAAGATAATATAAAAGGAAAAAGGAGCCTCCTTCATACGCCAATATTACCGTAAAAATCAGACTATACAAAATATTCATCATAAAACAGCTGTCTAGTGGACTATAATACTACCCGTTCAAATACATCGAACATCTTGAAAATTTATCTTTCCATCAACGTTAGTAGACAGTTGACTATAATACTACCCGTTCAAAAACATCGAACATCTTGAAAATTGTATCTTTCCATCAACGTTGTAGACAGTTGCAGCCAGACCTGATAACAGCGCTCACACTCACATTCCGGGACGACACGTCACGGTACGATAGGACAGAAAGCTCTATATTTATTTAGGATTTTTTCTAGACATTTTAAATTGATAAATTATTCATTAATTTTCGAGAGAACATAACAACAGGTCAATGTAACTTACTGAGCGCGAGGTCTACTGTTCACAGAACTACTAGTTATCATAGTTTTGAATCTCTATTCATGATTTATCTTCGTAAAAATTTATTTTGTATTAATTATCAATTCAAAGTTTAGATTTTCAGCATATTTTTTTGAATTGTATAATAATATTATAATCTTGATTTTCTCATTCATTTGAAATGTAAAGGGTTGTTTGTCAGAGAGGACCTGGAGTCCCAACTCCGCCCTTAATAAAGGCGACAATCAATGAAACAATCTCTCATTCTTTCTTCTTTCTCTCTTACCCACTCTCTCTCACCACCTCTTTCTCTCTCTCTCTCTCTTTTTCTCCGAGAGAAAAATGATTTGGCGGAGAGTTACTAAGAAGGATATTTTGAATAAATTCTTTCCAAAGAATGGACATCGATATGTCCAAAGCACCGCCAATTTATGTAAATGCATAACAATATTATCTAAAGTTATTCCAAATTCCTCCACCTCCTGTCTAGAGTGCTTACTTTAATCCCTGGAACATAATACTAAAGTGTCACTTTTTCGCTCTCGGGCGGAAAACAGGAAAACTCCATAGAGCGTAAAAGTAACTCTATTTAAATAACATGGGAAGCATCTATATTTTGAAAACGTACATTTTAAATAGGTTAGAAGGTCTAATCTCAGATGAGGAAGCATAAAGAGTAGTCATTGAACAAACTAAATTCAATACCTCAACTAGACATTCGATCAATTTATGAAAATTTTTTGCTAAAATTATTACAAACTTCATATCACTATACTAAAAAAATGTATAATTTTTTTCTATTCCATGTTATTCAAAATACCAGCCAACGAATATTCCTCATTAACTAATCAAATTTAAAACGGGAACTTCATCATAGCTGTAGTTGTGGCGGCCATTGTTGTTACAACTTTTGCCGACATATGGCGCTGTCGACGGAGAACTGTGATTACAAGCCAGCTGTTTCAGTTTACTTTTCATATTATGTTGTAACACATTGTTTGGTCACGAACGTTTTTTAAAATAATTTGATTTGCAGTTTTTATAAAAATGTAGGTGGAGGAAAAATGTTGTGTATATCACGAGTTAAAAATGTTGTTTCTCCCTCAGGAAAATTGTTGCCCTCGGCTTTGCCTCGGGCTTTCCCCTCAGGGAGAAAAAACAGTACTTTTCACTCTGGATATACAAATAACTATTTCACTTCCCTTGCTCTATCACCATAGGTAAGGAAAGTATTGCACTTCAAAAAAAATTGGGGTCCCCCAATTTCAAGTTTTCTATACGTTTCAATTTCCCCTGAGTCCGAAATCATGATCTTTGGGTGTTGGTCTGTGTGTGTGTATGTCTGTGAACACGATAACTACTCCATTCCTAATCAACCGATTCAACTTGAAATTCTAAACTCAAGGTCCTCATACTATGATTATCCGACAATGAGAAATTTAATAAAATCCAATTCAAGATGGCGGAAAAAATGGAGGATAATTACTAAAAAACCATGTTTTTCACGTTTTTCTCGAAAACAGCTCAAACGATTTTCTTCAATTTCATACCATGGATAAAATGGATGAAATTCATAAGCCCCATCGACTGACATAAGTCTCATTTCTGGGAAAATTGCAGGAGTTCCGTAATATTCTCAAGAAAATTGGCGGATAATTACAAAAAACATGTTCTTCACGATATTCTCAAAAATGACTTGACCGATCTTTCTCAAATTCAAGTTATTTATCATCTCTATCACCTGGCATTAGTCACCTTCCTGGGAAACTCATGAGGGGTCCACCCCATCCTTGAGGAATGGACTTAGTCCATTCCTGCTCGTGCATGAGGTAGATAGGTAAACAGTTCATAGGAAGAGCACATAGTCGAGATATTTCATCTGTAGAACAGCTGATTTGACGGCTTTCAAAAAATCATCAAATTTAACAATTTTCACAAAGGAAAATGTACTATGAGAACAATATCCTATACTATCAAACGAGTAACTTCTGTTTATATGTTCATATGTTTGGATGTTTAAATGTTTGTATTTCACCGGATCTCAAAAACGGCTCTAACGATTTTCACGAAATTCAGAACATAGTAGGTTTATAATATATATAGATTCGATTGCACTAGGTCTCATCCATGAGAAAATTCGCTGAAGGATAATTATCATTCATCCTTGGGAAAAGGGCTGAAAATAATAATTATTTCGTCGTCTGTTAGTGATGGAAGTGAGTGAGCGAGTTCATGTGTGTGGGACTGTCAAAATTATGACTGTTGAACTTTTGTAATCATTTAATCAGGTACTTAGTGCCGGTTGCAAAAAAGCCTGGTTATTTTCAATACCGATTAATTCCAGTAGATCCATCTTTTTGAAATGGTCTTATCTGATTTGGTTCACGTGGAATTAATCAGGATTAAAATTTAACCGGCTTTTGTGCAACTGGGCTTTTGTAAGAGGAATTTTCGCATTCCTCTGGGAATCAATCTCAATTTAATGTGATTAGATAGAATATTTCTGTATGAATATTATTATAATTTATTCTCTCGTAATAAATTTCTTATGCTTTTGTTCTCCAGAGCGAGGCTCGGTCCCCGTTATTAATATACAAAAGTATGATCGTAATTTTGAATATCTAGCCGCCAATCGTCATTATGTTATTCCCCTAAATATAATTCTCATTTTAGAATGAGGCTTACAGTTCAATGAGCAAGGAAAGTTGTGCGAGTTGTATCACACCAGATTTTTATCTCTCTTTCTCATTCTTCTAAATCCCTCCCACCCACACTCACTGATTCACTCACTCACTCTCTCCCTCACTCTCTAACTCTCCCATTGAACCTGACATTCGTTCCAAATGAGTGGTTTTCCCTTTTCCCTCTTTTGAGTAGACGCATATACATGGAAGCTTACATCTCATGTATATTTTGTAGCTAGACGAGTTGAATATACTGTATATCTGTAGAGACGTTCACTTCTTACTGTCAGCACTTTCTATATAATAGCAACAATGCTTCTCATTCAATTGATGCTGACAGTTCCAAACGAATTCCACCATCACTGAATGTGTACAGAGAATCTGGATACATATTATATACATATATACAAATATACGAGATATACGGATACAAATATACAGAGAATACTAGTCCTGACTACAGTAACCATATAACCAGGATATATATGGTTATATACTAACTGTAGTCTTGACCTCATTTACCTTTGAGGGGTAAATCTCCGGCCCTACCGTTTCAACTCTCCCCCCTTCCAGACTTTCATTTCACCTGTACTCCCTTTTCTCCTCCTCCTCCTGAAACACTCTCGCATATCCCCTTCAATTTTCTTTTGGAAAAGCACTTCAACTGTTGTATCATATTCTACCATGGGGTCTCCACTATTTCAAGATTCAGCTTCATCTGTCAGGAGTGGTTCAATGGGGAGCAATGAAGCTATTCTCAAGGAATGGTGACAGTTGAAGTGAAGTAGAGCGTGCACTAGGTTGGCGGAGCGGCGCGGAGAATTTCTGACCTGGAAATGAATACATGTGATCTAGTGTACCTCCGTGTACCGGGAGCGCGGCGCGACGCGCAGCTCGAAAATTTTCTGGACTTTTCGGGGTCGGAACGGCGTCGCGCCGCGTCGCGCCGCGCTCCTAGTGCACGGCGGTCAGGTCGGAATTCCGCTAAAATTCAGTTAAAATCAGGCGAAATTCAGGTAAAATTCTGCGCTCGGGTAACTTCGTGAGGGCTCGGCTGTTTCCGAGCTCTGCTTCTTTCGAACATGGCCAGGCTAAAGTAACTATAAAACCATGGATGTTATATATTGCTATTTCTCATTGTATTTTTGTGTGTTAAATTGAATAAATTGAATTAATAGATAAAAAAGTTACTGGTTATTGAATGAGCGTTATCTAGTTCTCACTTTTGACTTAGGCTAATGAAGTTTAAAGTCGTCTTCTGAAACACTGTATCGAAATAATGTATCATGAATTTGGATTCATATTAGCATATTTAAGATGTTGAAGCGACAGAGTAAGTTAATATTTGAAGAGTTACTTTCCATTTCAAATAGGACTCCTAATGGAACCTACTGTTGAATTATTCTTGTAAGAGAAGTATTCAGCTGTTTTCAGAATATTCATCAACTCTGTATTATTGAAAGTTGCGGGTTTCAAAGATTAAAATACAACAGCTCTTGAGCGAGTTATAATCCATTATAGTGCATAATTCACAACCTTTACATCTACAAAATGATATGGCTTCATATAATAATGAGCGGTTTCTGCCATTTATTTTCTTTTGAAACTCTGTATCGAAATAATGTATCATGAATTTGGATTCATGAAAGCATATTTAAGATGTTTAAGCGACAGAGTAAGTTAATATTCGAAGAGTAATTTTTAATTTCATATTGGAACTCTATAACTTCAACAACTATGTCTTAATTCAAATCGCAATTGACAAGTCTACGTCACGGTTATCGCCGCGATCGTAGTGCACGGACGTTCCATTTTCCGCTCTCCTGCTTGCCGCGCCGCCCCGAGCCGCGACGCGCCACCCCACCGACCTAGTGCACGCGCAGCTTAAATCTTCCACTATTTATTTCTAGACACGGTTTACTCCTCAAAGTGTTGTCCCTTCAATTTTTATTCATAATCACGACCCTTTTTCCTCCTCTTCCACTTTGTATCTGTCATTCTTCATCATTCTCTCTCTCTCTTTTTTATCAATCTTTCTCTCTATTTCTCTCTCCCTCTTAACTTTTTATTCATCTATCTATTTATCATTTTATGAGTTCTTAACTCTTCATATTTATTCGAACTTTTACACTGTTTTATTTTTAAATAAATCCCAAGTTGAATAAATAAAATCAACGTTTTAGTAGAGAGTTACTTGGGAGGATATTCTGAGTATACTTTTTAAAGAATGGACACTGAATTGCTTGCCAAAGCTCTGCCATTTTATATAGTTACAAAACAATATTATCTTGCGGCAATTTTTTTATTGCATCTTCTTTCTAATTATGTACAGTTATATAATTGTCATTTCAATTTATCTTATATTAATTCAAACTCAAACTGTATTGTAAGCTATTATAATATACAGAGTGTTCTGAAAAAAGTGCCTATAAGTCAGAGTGTGATTCCTCACATCAAGAGAGGAGAAAAGTTCCAATTACATAGGTCCGAAGATGCTTCGGTACCAAGTTATACTGGGTGAGAGATGTCGTCTGAATTTCAGTTCCCCTGCTGAAATGAAGCCCTACAGGTATCTGTTGGCTGTGTAAAATTAAGCGTACTCCATGTGAAATGATCTGAAAAATTGAATAAAACAGTTTCCAGAAGTGTAGCTTTAGTAATTTTTAAGACTTGGTCTCGAAAAACAAGTTTCTTTAAAGCCGTGTCAACACTGAACAAATGTTCGACATACATGTTCGGCAGTTATGTTTGTTGTGCAGCTCGGACAAACATTTCGAAAAGTTTGGACAGTCATTGTTTGTGAAACAAAAGATTACAGTTTTTACTTCCCTTGCCCTATTACCATAGAAAGTATTGCTTTCCGAAAAAAATTCAGATACCCCAATATTTCTAAATTTCTATACGTTTCAAGGTCCCCTGAGTCCAAAAAAGTGGTTTTTGGGTATTGGTCGGTATGTGTGTGTGTGTGTGTGTGTGGTGTGTGTGTGTGTGTGTGTGTGTGTGTATGAGTGTATGTGCGTCTGTGTACACGATATCTCATCTCCCAATCAACGGAATAACTTGAAATTTGGAACTTAAGGTCCTTACACTTTAAGGATCCGACACGAACAATTTCGATCAAATGCAATTCAAGATGTCGGCTGAAATGGCGAAAATGTTGTCAAAAAAAAGGATTTTCGCGATTTCCTCAAAAACGGCTCCAACGATTTTGATTGAAGTTATACCTACAATAGTCATCGATAAGCTCTATCAACTGCCACAAGTTCCATATCTGTAAAAATTTCAGGAGCTCCGCCCCATCTATGCAAAGTTTGATTTTAGATTCTCAATTATGAGGCTTCAGATATAGTTCAAACAAAAAATTTCGAGTGGAAAAGATTGAGCATGAAAATCTCTACAATTAATGTTCAGTAACATTTTCACCTAAAATTAAAAATAAGCTCTAAATTCGAGAAAATGTGATTATCCAATTATTGCAAACTGTTGATTCTATTAAATGATTCACTATGAAGAGATAGCAGACCTCGTGTGTCTCCAGCGTTATTGGCCTGTCACCAGCTGGCTCAAATTTTTGAATAATAGACTTGAGATGCGCGGGAACACTAGCGTGAGGTGATCAATTTTTATAGCGGCAAGGAAAGTTGTGTGAGTGCGCCACACCAGATTTTTCCAAACATTTTCAGTTTTCACAGCTGTGAAACATAAAACCTGTTTTTTCCCACTTACAAATATTTTGTTTGGTGACGCGTCCACACTGGCCACGGGCAAACATTGTTTGTTATACATAATACAATTTTCCCAAACTTTTTCCACAAACATGTTTGTTGAATATTTTGTTGAGTATGGACACGGCTTGAGATTTAAAGCAGATTTACCATGTTAAATTATTTGCAATAAACACGACATATTTTTCCACAGAACTTGTAGAAAATTCAATTTTGAATAGAAAGATGTAAAATGAGTCTATAATAGACAAACGCAACCTCTAGAAAAATAATCCTTAATTTTATTACATACAAAATGCATTTAAAATAGACAAAATCTATGGAACTCTCTTTCCATGCGATTTGTATGTAATTCTGGATTAATTTTCTGAAGGCAGCGTTTGTCTATTATTATAGACTTATTTCACATTTCTCTCTTCAAAATTTAATTTTTTACAGGTTCTGTAGAAACATTTGTTGTGTTTATTGTACATTTATTATTTCCATATATTCTTATCGAAACTATTCAACATTAACTCAACATATAATATCTGAGTAGACTGCATGTCTGTGACTCTTGTTTCGTTCGTTCATTCCAAGTTATAAAGCCAGACACAACTGTTCATTCTTCATTTTCAATATTCTTCTTTACTTTGTTATGTGTAATGAGTTGGGATTGATAAACACACTTCAACAATACGATCTTCTTCATTTATCAACATAACAAAATTGGCCTGGACAATTACCCCATTTTTGATAGAATCATGCAAATTTAAATTCAAAATTTACAGTCTCAGTTCATAAAATCATATGAATACACTACCATATTATTACAAAAAAATCTGATGTGGCGCACTCACACAACTTTCTTTGCCGTTATGAAAATTGATCGCCTGACGCTAGTGTAAACGCGCATCTCAAGTCAAAGATCTGAGCCAGCTGGTGACAGGTCAATAACGCTGGATACACACGAGATCTGCTATCTCTTCATAGTGAATGATTTAATGGAACCAACAGTTTGAAATTGAATAATTACATTTTCTCAAATTTAAAGCTTATTTTCAATTTAAGGTGAAAATGTTACTGGACATTAATTGAAGAGATTTCCATGCTCAATCTTTTCCACTCGAAATTTTTCGTTTAAAGTATATCGGAGACCTGATAATTGGAAATCTAAAATCAAACTTTGCATAGATGGGGCGGAGCTCCTGAAATTTTTACAGATATGGGACTTGTGGAAGTTGATAGAGCTTTCCAATTACTACTTTAGGTAAAAATTTGATCAAAATCGTTGGAGCCATTTTCGAGAAAATCGCTAAAAACACTGTTTTCGACAACATTTTCGACATTTTAGCCGCCATCTTAAATCGCAATCGATCGAAATTGTTCGTGTCGGATCCTTATAGTGTAAGGACCTTAAGTTTCAAATATTTCAAGTCATTCCGTCAATTGGGAGATGAGATATCGTGAACACAGACACACACACACACACCACACACACACACAACACACACACACACACACACACACACACACACACCACACACACACACACCACACACACACACACACACACACACACACACCACACACACACACACACACACACACACACACACACACACACACACACACACCACACACACACACACACACAACACACACACACACACACATGCTTTTTTCGGAAAGCATTACTTATTCCCTTACCTATGGTAATAGGGCAAGGAAAGTAAAAAGAATCTTCCAGCAGTATTTATTTATTTATTCATATCACTTGAAAATGGCATCAATGAAACATGTTGTGATAAAATAATTTGAAAAAGGGTACTGAGATTCTCATTTCTTTATATTACAGTACAAGTAGCCCTTTAAAAAAATCTGGTGTGGTGCACTCACAAAACTTTCCTTGCCGTCATGAAAATTGATCAACTGACGCTAGTGTTCCCGCGTATCTCAAGTCTACTTTTCTAAGATCTGTGCCAGCTGGTGACAGGACAATAACGCTGGAGACACACGAAGTCTGCTATCTCTTCATAGTGAATGATTTAATAGAATCAACAGTTGCCAACAGTTTGCAATAATTCAATTATTGAATAATCTTATTTTCTCTAAAAACAGTTTTTTTAAAACATTTCCAGTTTTGACAATTGTAAAACATAAAACCTGTTCTCCCCACTTACAAATATTTTGTTTAGTGACGTGTCCACACTGGCCATAGGCAAACATTGTTTGTCAAACATAATAACATTTTCCCAACTTTTTCAACAAACATGTTTTTCAAACATTTGTTCAGTGTAGCCATGGCTTAACGCTAGAGCGTTAGTTGAAATTTGTTTTGTTTTACCCATGAATGAAGGAAACACATCTATCAAGAATCACATTTCTATCAAGAATACAATGTATTCTAGTTACATTGATATGTATGGCCATAAGTAATTATTGTCAATCACTCCTAGCACTCCTGTGAAGCGTAACCAGTTTGATCATGCTAAAATGTATTGACTGTGCTTGATGAAACCGGACGTTGGTCTCATAATACACGATGATACGATGTTTTATATAACAGAATGTATAGACATGATATTGTATTCCATGATACAATCCCTTTTTCGAATCCTTTTGAGTTCAACCTTTTTCACAGTATAACACGAGCTGAATAGAAAATGAAAAGTGGTTGAGGGTTTTGATGCGGGTATCCAGCTTTACATACAATTCAATAGAGCGTGTGTTTCCTACAGTGAAATTCACTCAAATACTGTCAGCATCACTAATGAATAGCATCAATGCTTTCCATTCTACTAATGCTGACAGTATGCGGTGAATCGCTCTGTACCTTTGAACGTGGGAAGTGGATTCTTTCAGCCCATCCTGCATTCAACTTTGAAATGGAATACGGTGAGAGAGAGAGAGAGAGATACAACGGGGAAAAGAGAGTGAGAGAGGAAAGGCAAGTGAGTGATAGAGTGAGAATTGAGCTAGGCCCTGAGGTCTGTCGATTTAAATCCGGAACGATTTGATGCGACCTTAATTCTAGTGGTTTGTGAAATTAATTCTAGGGGTCTTGGAAATAAGAACATTGATATGCGGTTGACTGACTGCTCTGATAATAATAATATTTTTTTTCCTTTTTTCCCTTTTTCCTTCGTACTGGTACCCCCAGAAGAAGGGAGTTTATTATTGAAAATATTACAAACAAAAATGAAAAATACACTTATAAAAATAAATAACAATAATAATAATAATAATAATAATAATAATAATAATAATAATAATAATAATAATAATAATAATAATAATAACGATACCCACAAGCTGTATTTGGACAGATCTGTGCTGACTGACAGAACGATTCCACATAACAGGCCAGATTTAACTCTGATGAATATGCTGACCAGGGAAACAGTCTTAATAGATGTAGGCATTCCATATGCTGCCATAACATGGAACAATATTATAGTGAAAAGATTTCCAAGTATCTCCTCCTGTCAGCTGAGATAAAGGATATCTGGCATCAAGAGAAAGTGGAAATCGTTCAATATCTGCAATATCTGCAGTTGGATTGATGGGGAAAAAAGTGACTGCAAACCTAAGTCATCTGGGTGCCTCGAGAAACAAGATCTACTTGATGCAGAAGGCAGTGATGCTCAACACTGTATCAATGGTTAGGGCATTCTTAAACCTAGCAGCAGAATAATTCATCGAAGTCTTGTCATAGACCGATTTTGATGGAAAACTCACATAGTAATGTGATGAAAAAATAAAACAATAATAATAATATCGAAAATATTACAAAACACATTTTAACATGAAAAGTCAAACAATAAATCTGTCTTTAAGAGACCAACACGTGTCTTTGAGCGACCAAATATACGGGGGCACATCTTATTTTGTAGTGGGGAGGGGTGTCAATATCAAATACTTATCTAGGATCTGTCATCATCGAGTCCGGTGTCCAAAGGGTGACGAATGAGGGTGAAGGATGATGACCTCCAGGCATCGGGCTAGTGGCGTCAGATCGAACATCGTCTTTCGGCCCTGCACGGCAAGCTCAGATGTCCGAAATCACCGGCCATCTCGGTCGGCGAATTCGTCAGCCCTCGTTCGACAGAAAGGCATATTTACAGCTCAATACTTGAATGAGTATTAAGAATACACAAATAAACAAAAAAAAAACCTGGAACACGAGTCACAACTACTTAGTAATGCTAGAATAAATTTAATAACATACTTAATATTGTATTCAATGAATGATTTCTCATGAAATCATCTAATGAATACAATCATGCTGTAATATCACTTATGGCGTGCACATATATATATGCCCCAAATTGGTTGTGATATGTTATGTGAAGCCGTATTTTGTACACATATTATGCCCAGCTGGCTATAATCGGTGGAGCAAATGAGATCAAATAATTTTTACGTTCACTCCTGCTGAAATAAAAATACCACAATGTTCTTACCATCCCTTCAAAGAGCTTACAAAACGTTGGACAACAATGGAGGAAACATCAGAATTTAAGTAAGTAATGTGCTAAATTACGTCATGGAACTACTCCAATACCGTGAGAATCGCAACGTTAATCCAGCACTCTATGAAATTATCTAGGAGAAGTTATAATAATTTTGAAAAAAAAATGGCACAGTTGTTTGTACAAATGGAAAGCCGAAATTGAATGCCAATAGAGTATTCAATACATTAGTTCTCTTTACTATACTAGTTGGCAGGCTCGCTTCGCTCGCCTTATCCGTCTAGCCAGGGACCTACGTCCCCCTGGAACCCCGACTGGATTATCCAGAAATAGGATCGGCAGAAGTGTTGAAACCACCCGTTTTCTTTGAATTATGTAGTGCAGGGTTGCAAAAATCGTTATTTCCATGAGAATTAATGAATATTCAGTTATTTCTCAATTAGAGTTTTGGTTAGGATATTATGAGAATTATTGTATTTTTTTTAAATTTGAAATAAGAATGATATGAAGAACTCAACAGAGATCCATTTCTATCATCCATCCCTGTCAAGTATGAATTTTCTTGAGAAATATGAAAAAATTCTTTGAAAACTCAATGAAAAACTTGAGAAAAGAAACCCACAAAAGCGCCTATATTGGGCGTATCTTTGGCGTTTACTCAGGACAAGATTTGTAACCCTAGCTGAACTTCTGAAAGTTTTATCATTTTCTCTCAATTCATTTTTGAGAAATGTGAGAAGACGCAGGAAAATAGGCCAGGGAACTCAAGGAAAACACATTGAAACCGCCCATCTTGGGCGTATGTTTGGCGTAATCCTGAAGTCATCTCTAGACAAATTTTTTGACCCTTACTGAACCTCTGTACAAAATTTGTCGATAAGCTCTTGGGAAAGCCTAGAAAACTTAGCAAAAACGCTCAAAAACCGCCGATCGTTGGCGGATATCAACAATAACTCAACTTCCAATACAACATTTCTACACCTCAGCTGACCCTGTGTAACAAGTTTAATATTTTTCTGCCTATTAGTTCGTGAAAAAGTTTAGAAAACGCAGAAAAACGTGCGCCTCTACATGGCCAACTGAACAAACATGCCAAATTTTAACGTATTTGGTCCAGTAGATTTTTAGTTCTGTTGATTATAAATGAATGAGTGAGTGAGAAAGTGAGTGACTGAATGAATCAGTGCTATTTTGCTTTTATGTTATAGAAGACGAATTTCAATGCCAATGGAGAATGCAATACATTAGTTTCCATATGCAATACAAAATCTATATATATAAAAGCGAAATGGCACTCACTCACTGACTGACTGACTGACTGACTCACTCACTCACTCACTCGCATAACTAAAAATCGACCGGACCAAAAACGTTCAAATTTGGTAGGTATGTTCAGTTGGCCCTTTAGAGGCGCACTAAGAAATCTTTTGGCAATATTCCAACTCTAAGGGTTGTTTTTAAGGGTTTAAAGTTCGTCTTTTAGCATGTATATTCTTCTTCCCCCAATCTCTTAATTATAATTGAAATTTCCATATCATATGTTACTATAGAACTATAATCTAGATGGAGTACCTCTTCAAACAGTTGTTAACTGGCAACTAAATTAATAATTTTGTCAGGTTGGCATTAAGTTGAGTTGACTTTGTTAGGTTGGCACCAAGTTGAAGATTTAAATGCATTTATCGCGGAAAAATAATTGATTGGGCACTGCTACTTCAATCCTGGGAATATTATATTACTAGCCGTCAGGCTCGCTTCGCTCGCCATATCCGTTTAGCCAGACGTTTAGTCTGAACCCCCGACTGGATTGTCCTAACATATGATAAAAACGCTCAAATGAAAAATGCAGGCGAGCGAAGCGAGCCTGCTGATCTCATTCTTGGACGATCCAGTCGGGGGTCCAGGGGGCGGAGCCCCCTGGCTAGACGTATATGGCGAGCGAAGCGAGCCTGACGGCTAGTATCATATATACAATAATTGATATCCAATACTCAATTCACAATGCTCTATAATCAACACATGATATACGGCATCCATCAATTTGGATAGAACTACCATGAGCAAGCTTGCAAAGCGACAGTCGATTACCTCATCAATCATATTATGGGGCTCAATACAGTACGATTAGATCCGGTGAATAGTGGAATATCCGGTAAAGCCCAATGGAGCTGTTGTGACGATCAGGTAATAGGAGTCGCAGTGGGGAGGAGTATTGAGAGGGGAATATAAATATATTCCAGGATTTATAATTTAAGGATTATGAGAATGAGGAATTTGGAAGAGTAGGAACGATGGCAAGGATAGAGTGAGAGTGAGAATGACGAAGAGAAGACAAAGAGAAGATGATAGGGAGAGAAAGGAGAAGAACGATGAGGAAATGGAGCAGAATAAAAAAAGGAGGAGGATCTTCTATAAAATATATCGTTGACTCCAAACATTTTCATCATTGCACACCTGGTTAGTGGCAGAGATTTAGGCTTACTTGTTGTTCTTCTTCTTCTTTTTCTATTTCCCTCCATTCCCAATCCGAACTATTTTAAAGATGATTTCAAATTTGTCTCTGAAGGTAGGAGGATAGATGCTTCACATACTAGAACCGGAGAAAGTACTTTGAGGATACCCAATCATCGAACTACTATTTTCACAAAATCCCTTCTTAGTCAGTGCCTGTCGTGCATGGAATACACTTCCTGTTTCTATCAGGTCTATCGAGAGCCGAGCGAGCTTCAACCTGACTTTAAAAAATCATATTTTGGAACAAATGACTGAAACTGTCCGGCCCTAGAACGATCACACCTCCCTCACCATTCCACCAATATAAACCTTTAAACCATGTTATAGAACAAATTGTATATATATATTATATAAACTCATGTTATTTCAATTATCCACTGCATACTGCTGTATATTACTGAAATTTGATAACCCTGATCTACTTTCAGCCTACTTCATTTTATTAATCAATTATTTGATCTTATCTACCTATATAATTATTTTACTTTATCAATTTTCTGTTTTTTTTTCTCTGCAATATTCATATTGATTAAAACTTTTACAATATTTCCATTAATAAATAAATCCTTAGTCTAAATAACGAAATTGACGTTTTGGTAGAGAGTTAGTGGGGAGGATATTTTTAATATTCTTCCCAAAGAATGGACATTGATATGTCCAAAGCTCCGCCAAATTTATGTAGATGCATAACAATATGATTATTATCTATAGTTATTATATTACAAATTGCTTTTTCATATCATGTACAGTTCAATAGTTATTTTCTTAGTCTATATTATGTTAATTCATCTATAATTTTGCTGTATTGTA